>NW_022631093.1:557796-761268 GCF_010015895.1 Lontra canadensis
AGAAAAGGGGGAAGAATATATATATATATATTCTTCCCCCTTTTCTCCCCCCCTCCCTGGTATATATATATATATATATATACACATTATATTAGACTGGGGAATAGAACAGAGCCACCCACTTGATTTTGGATGTTTCTGGTCTCTTAGAAGAAACTACATCCCAAAATTTTAAAGAAAGAAAAACTTATATATAAAATAAGGGTAAATGCAGTGAAGGGATGGAATATGACTATAAAGATGAAAATTTAAAAAAGATTCTAAAAAGGAATTGATAAGATAAGTTGGTTGGAAAAAGAAAAAAAAAAGAGTAGAGAATATGTTCAGACTGGAGATTAGAACAAAGCCATGTGCTAGATTTAGGGTATATTTTGATTAGAAGAAATTGTATCCCAAAATTTTAAAGGAAAAAAACCTATATGTATACAAAAAATAAGGTTAAATACAATGAAGGGATAAAATATGACTATAACAATGAAAATTTTTAAAGTTTTTTTTAAAAGGTATAGTTAAGATTAAATAGTTAAAAAACATTAAAAGAGGAAAAGTTAAAAAAATAGAATTAGAAAAAATAAAATTTTTAAAAATTTAACTTTGCAAGACTAAAGGATCATGGGGAAAAAACCATGAATTCTATGCATTGCTTTACCCTGGGTCTGGAGTTCTGCTGTTCTCATTGATCAGTGAACTTGGTCTTGGCTGGATGTTCTTGCTGATCTTCTAGGGGAGGGACCTGTGGCAGTGATTCTCAAATGTCTTTGCCCGAGGCAGAATTACACTGCCCTTGCCAGGGGGCAGGCCAATGGGATCTGCTCAGGTTCACTCGCAGTAGCTTTTGTTCCCTGAATGCTTTCCGTAGAGCTTTGGAGGACAGAAATGAAAATGGCTGCCTCTCAATCTCTAGCCTAGAAGAGCCGAGAGTGCAGGGCCCTACTCCTCAGTGTGCCCTCAGAGAAAAGCAGTCAATCCCTCCCATTTCCTTGGTCTCCGGCCACACTCCATCTGAGCTCACCTGGCCTGTGTCTGAGCGTTCTGTCTCTAGCACACAGCCCCATTTGGAGTCTCCAAACCCAGCAGATTCCTGCCGTTCACTTCTGTGCCACTCCTCCTGGAAGAGAAAAGAGTTGGTCTCCACGGATCAGTCACTTATGGAGTCCCTGCTTGAAGAGCAGTGGCCTGACTGTGCCTTGGATCACGGTAACCCTTAGGATTAGGGGTAACCCCTTGGATTAGGTAACCCCTAGCTGAGAGTCCACTTCTCAGCTCCGTCTCTGTAGCCAGCTTCCCCTCTCCTATACCCAGCAACTCTGCCACACTCAGACACCCCCAGTCTTTCTGTGACCCTGCAGGTCCTGAGACCACACTGTCCCCATGAGGGCTTCACCCCCACTTAGCCTCTGGAGCAATATCCCTCAGTGGAGAAGACTTTTAAAAGTTCCAGTTTTGTGCTCTGCTGCTCTGTCACTTGCCCCTCCCCCCACGGTCTATCTTCCTGCAGCTTCAGATTCACTTCCCTGCACCTCCTACCTTCCAGAAAGTGGTCAATTTTCTGTTCCTAGAATTGCTGATCTTCTTCTCTTCTATCTCCTTTTGAGTTTGTAGGTATTTGGAATGGTTTGAAAACTATCTGAACTAAAACTAAAACTTGAAAGCTATCTAAACTATCTGAACTCCTGGCACCTAATAATATTTCAGTATGTTATTCCTCTGCCATCTTGCTTCCTCCCCCATTTTTTGCTTTTAAGAACATCAGCTCTGTGCTTTCATTCCTAACTTTTAGAATGGCTTTATTTATAATCACCACAGTTACTATATCCTGGTTGATGGATTTGAATAGCCTTGTACTAACTAGACACATTATTTACTGAGTAGTGCCAGTATCTCAGTTGTCAAATATCAAGGGTATTATTGCATTGACATTGGAATTTGCTGATCATTATATAAAAATATTACCTTATAATTGTGCCATTATTGCAAGTGGAGAATCTACTTGCTCTTGAAAATAGAATAATTTTTGTTATTATTATGTTACTCTATTATGTAGGCCTTGGAATAATTTGTGGTGCCTTAATCATGCATTAATGAGAAAGGACTATTCTACATATTCCAAAGCAGTTTTTCTTGAGGTCTTTGGCTATATTTAACTGCTTGGCAACAAAATTTTAGAACACTTAAATATGTAGTCATGCAGAAATTTACAGATTATTCTTATAAGGCTAAGTAAGGAAATGTAGGTGAACAGACATGCTTGGTGTGTACACTACAGAAAGAAAGTATTATTTTGGACTCATGAATGTTTAATCTCATTCTAAATGGAAGTCACTTTAAGTAAGTGGTTAAGTTCATGGGATCTGGCCTCTGGTTGCTTAGGTTAATTACATGGGACCTAGACTAACTGCTTCTGTTTAAATTCATGCCCTGCCACTTTTTTGCTATTTGACTTTGGAGAAATTCCATAACTTCCACATATCTCAGTTTTCTCATCTGTATAATAGAAATATCTGCCTCTTAATTAATCATCCTTATTCTTCTGCTCTTTTTTTTTAAAGATTTTATTTATTATTTGACAGACAGAGATCACAAGTAGGCAGAGAGGCAGGCAGAGAGAGGAGGAAAAAGGCTTCCTGCCGAGCAGAGAGCCTGTTGCAGGGCTCAATCCCAGGATCCTGGGCTCACGACCTGAGCCAAAGGCAGAGACCTAAACCCACTGAACCACTCAGGTGCCCCTCTTCTGCTCTTTTTAATATATACTTCAGTTTCATTGTTCTTTATGTCTTTCATGATAAATCCAACATGTATTTTTTGGTACAACTGGCTAATCCCAAAAAATAGACCATAATTAGAACAATTATGGGGTTTAGTCTGGGAAGTGGGGCTCAGTCAGGGAAATGGGACCACTATAAATGATATGAAAAAAGAGATTAAGGTGGGCTGGGGTGGCTCAATTGTTAATCTCTGCCTTTGGCTCAGATCATGATCTGAGGACTCTGGAATAGAGCCCCATCTCAGGCTCACTGCTCAGCAGGGAGTCTGCTTCTCCCTCTTCCTCTGCTGCTTACCTTGAGTGTTTTCTCTCTCTCTCTTTCTCTGTAAAATAAAAAATCTTTAAAAAAAGAAAAAAGATTATTCTAGTAAAAATCTGATATTGTTTTATACATGAGTAGGTTTTGAATCTAACTAATATTTTGCTGTTTATTTTGAGATCTTCATTTCATTTCTATGAATTAAGTGGATTAGGGTGATAAAATAAAACATCAGAGGGATGCCTGGGTGGCTCAGTGGGTTAAACCTCTGTCTTTAGCTCAGGTCATGATCTCAAGGTCCTGGGATCAAGCCCCTCATCGGGCCTCTCTGCTCAGCAGGGAGCCTGCTTCTCTGTCTCTTTCTGCCTGCCTCTCTGCCTACTTGTGATCTCTCTCTCTGTGTCAAATAAATAAATAAATAAAATCTTTAAAAATAAAATAAAATAAAATAAAACATCAGAAATGTCCCAGGCACATTTGATGATATTTTGTATTATAAAATTGGGATTTCAAATCAGTGTAAAAAAATATAAAGTATTCAATTAATATTTGAGGAAATTGGTTATCCATTAGGAAGGAAATAAGGTTATATTTCTACTACATGTTTTTCACAAAAATAAATCCTGTATTTGATAAAGGCTTTATATAAAAAATCTAAACTATAAGAGTAAGGGTTAAAGACATATGACTATATTTATGATTTGGGATAACATAAACCTTATTAGACAAAGCAGAAACTATAAAGAAAACAACTGATAAATTAAATGTCAAAATTAGAAGCTAAAAAGATATAATAAACAACAGACTGGGATAAAGTATTAGCAATATATGTAACGGAAGTTGGATTCATATCAAGACTACATAAAAATTCTAGAAGTCAAGAAGAAAAGAAAGATAGAACCAGTAGGAAAGTGGGAAAAAAGGGATACATAGAGAATGGTACATAGGGAATTGATAGTGGTTACCTGTTCCAAGCGACCCAGGATTTAGAGTAGTAATAAAAAAGAGATTTAGTTTTGTGTATAGCATTATGATTTTTATAAGAATACTGTTTTCATGAATTGTTCCTTATTCTAGATCATCTTTATACATGGAGCAAATAATTTATTTAGCTATTTCTAATTAGGGACAATTAATTGATTTCTAAAGTTTTGCTATCCAAAGACTGCTGCAATGAATATCCTTTATGCATCTCTTTAAGAACACGAGGGAGATTTTTCCTTACGATAGATTCTAAAAATGGAATTGCTAGCTCATAGTGTACTCTCATGTTTAAAGTTTGGAAGGTAGGGCCAAATTGCTTTACAAAGTGCCTATGAAAGTTTTATTCTAACAATCAGTATATGTCTGTTTTAGTTTTCTACACTCTTGCCAACAGTTGATATACTCATTCAAAATAAAAAATATGACAGCTCAGTAGAAATATGGGCAAAGGCTCTGAATAATCACTTAGAGAAAAACAAAACAATGGCCAATAAACATATGAAACTATGTTTGTTCTCACTACTAATCATGAGAATACAAAATATAACAACTGTGAGGTACCTTTTTTCAACCATCTGTTTGGCAAAAAAAAATTTTTTAAGTCCCTAGGATTTTAGAGAACACATGCCAATATTTTCACTATCCAGCAAAGTGAGATAAAAGACTTCGCATTTTTTGAAATTAGAATAAAGTTTTACTTAAAGTAGTAGAGAAATGGCCCATGGAACTTGTACAGGGAAATGAATAAAGATCAATCAAATGTTGTTGGAAGCCAAATACAGCCAGGCTCTGTCAGCAGACCGCAAGCAGCAGAGCTCTCTGTCTTCCTGTTACTGCCGTCAAAGTGAATGAAAGGAGAACAAACTGAGACTACTTACTAAGAATTCACTCACACACACACACACACACACACACACACACACACACACACAGACTGGGTAGAGGAGTTCACATCTTAGTGGTCATTGTAGACGATATTATGGAGTCAGATTGAAATATTAGCAACCCATGGGGAAAAATTAGTGATTGAGAACCTCCTGGATTTTTTTTTTTTTTTTTTGAGAGGGCAGGAGAGAGATGTTTCTCATTTCTCATAAGCAAATTCATAGGGCTTCCCTCAGTAAAATGGGTCTATTTTTGTAACCAGCGTAAGAAGGATATGAAATTAATGGAGTGCTCCATTTGTCTGGGAAATCATAGTATAATTTTGAAAAAGCTGCAAAAGTTTCACAGCATTTGGAAAGTGAACTTAGTCCTAAAGGCAATGTTTTCAGGGTCTTTCAATGTTAGATTAAACCTTGCAAAACTAACTGGTCCATTAGCTTGGAATTATAGATAAGTTACAGGATACATCTCAAGAGACCAGTACAGCCACAGGCTAAGCTAAGTAATGTTGTGCAAAGTAATATTGGACAGTGAGTTCCAATCACTATCATATTTTTCTTTAATTAGAGATCAACCTGTATCTTGGACATTTTGTGGACTAGAATTTCCACAGGAAATTGTGGGAGTGAGATAATTAAATACACATCTGAAATAGCATGCTCAAATTTCCACAGTCAAGTCAGAAATGTGCTCATTGAGCACAACCTAAACCTCTCCTAGGTAGTCAGCCAGTTTTGCCATCAGCAGACTAAGGAGCATTGTGTAGTTACTTTCCTAATATATTCCCATGTACTAGCATGAAGCTGCAAAGCGAAAAAAGAGGGAAAGGAGGGAGCTTCTCGTGTGCCTAATCCAGAAGTAGAGAATAGAGATGGAGTTTGGAATCAAGTTCAGAAAAGAAGCGATGGCTTTCTTTCTCCATAGGTGGGACATGGGCTGTGCAAAAGATGAGAAGCACTGAATAGAACTGTAATGCCATGAAATTTCCAGGCATTCTTCAAAAGTTCACTTTTCATTAATTTATGGATTATATTATACTGTACTTCAAAACCCTATGTGTACCTGGTAAATGTGGGCTATTCTAAACTGAGTGAGAGCAGTTCAAGATTAGTTACGCTATACCTGGCATACAGGCTACCCTTTACTGTAGAATGGATATTGTCAGTTACATTTGTCTGAGGAAGGTAAGGCAGATTTTCTTCAGATTTACCTCACTGGGTTAAATTTCTGAGTGTTTATCTAAAGTGGAGTTTTATTTCATTGATTGAGGAAGAGGGATGTTGGAATCTAAAGATTTTCGGAGGTGCCACTGTAATAGACAGTTGTGTGTTACTTGAGACTGTGAAAGAGCCCTGGGAGATAAAACTGAAGGTGCCAGAGTGTGTTGAGAAGTAGATTATACCTTTTCTATCTATAGGAGACATGCATGGAACATGTCGTTTTTAGTAGAGAAAAAGCACAGTTCCAGAGCAACTCTAGAAAACTAAAGCTATTTATGGGAATTAATAAATATTGTGGATCAAAGAAAGCCTAGATAAACAAAAGCATCTTGCTTAGTTGCCTCAAGGATACCTTATCAGTACAGGGGCTTTCTTCTTATGAATCTGCAGCTGTGGACATTGAACATGAGGCCCATATTGGTGGCTAAAGAATAATCCATCTGTATAATGATTTATTTTTTAAATTTTACATATTACTGTAATTAAGGTTACATTAGTACTGCTTGTTTTGACTTTCTTGTCAAAATAAGCCTCGCCCTACCCACAAATAATCTACTTCAACAGCTTCCCATCTTTTTATCAAAGATCTTTTATAAAGATACATATGTGTATATATATAATATATATAAAGATATATATATAAAGATATATGTAAAGATACATATATACATATGTATACCATACCTGTATATACATATGAAATCTATTTTTTGTCTTTTTTTTTTTTGCAAAATACACTTTTTTCATGGAAAGCTCTATGAATTTGGTACAACTAATTTTTTTGTTTTCATGCCTCTTCCATATGCTATGGTATGCTATAAACTATTTATGGCCATTCTCATATTAACAGAAATTAAATTTATCTTCAGTTTTTGTCCAGTATGAATAATGCTACAATAAATATTCCATACAAGTGTCGCTTCAGACTGAAATATTTTATTTCTGTGGGATAGGTTCTTAGAAGTTGAAACGCTAGATTAAATGGTGTGTTTTTACTTTTAATAGATGTTTACAAGTATAATAGTTCATACTTATATCATTAGCATATGAGAATACCCTTTTCTTCACAACCATACCCAAAATAGTTGTTACAGCTCTTTTCAGTTCTGCCAGTTCTGTGGCTATGAAGTAGAATCTTAATGGAGTCAATATACAAATTTCCTAGTCTGTGTATGCAATGCTACTAGAAATGTCACCATTGGAGTCTCATTTCTCAAAGTTCAAGGACATCTGGATATCCATTGTCTGGTTTGTAGTATGTGACAAGGGGACAACAGGAACTAGTTTCCTTTAATATATGCCTCTAACTTAAGCAGTAAACTCCAAGTGGCTTATTGTGTGTTGCATATGGTGGATCAGCATAACAATATGCAGTGGAAGAAAGAAAATCAAGCACTATGATACCAAGAGCAATGGCCTTGGAGACCTGAATTTTGCTGTGAAATTTATGGTTCTGGGTTGGCATAAAGTAGCTGGCTGCTAGAAGTTTCCTTTTAATCTCTAATGGATTGGTTAAGCTCCCCATCTCTTATAAAGTACATCAGGAGGCTAGGATGGGATATTTAAAGGAGTGAAGAATAGAAGATCCATCCTTCATAGAATATACCCAGATTAACAGACAGGTTTCTCTGTCACAAGAAAAAAATACCAACTCTATTCTCTGAAAAAAAGAGAGTAGAATGATGATGGAAGAGGAGAGTTAGGAAGAGGTCTAGGGTCAGGGTGGGAAAGCTATAATGTCAACACAGAAAGGCAAATATTCTCTTTCACGGTTCTTGAGCAAGAGACAGTGGCAGTAGAGCCCAAGGGAACAGCCAGTATATCTCGGACAGGTCATGGAGATTGGTATTTGGGAACTTTAAAGAACTCCAAAGTGGAAAGACAAATCATATAGAACAGTCTCTTAAGAGCCAAACATGCCAGGGAACTTATTGCTGGTGTTAGGGCACAGAATAATACTTAAGCCCATCTTTCACTACTAGGAAGAGGTAACTTTACCTCCCTTTCTGAGAGCTTAATGATATCAATCAGAGGGATATAGCATGATGGGACTTTTTTCCTCTCTAACACTCAACTATTCCAATGTACATCTACATACATGTCTGGTAGAAGCCAGGGAGGCAAAAAGGGCTCTCGTATTTAAGGAAGAGATTGGAAGTTTTAACTATAACTCACAGAAGATCTGCTGAGAAAACGTTCATCTTCACAGTCTAAAAAGTCTGATTACCTACCACCTTAGGCTCAGGGACCTTTGAATTCTCTTTCCCACTCCCACTTAGGTATATGCATAATGAAATCAACTTGATCCATTTAATTGACATCCTCTACAGGAGGGTGAGAGGAGGTGCGGCTTTGCGGGGATTAGAACAAAGAAAAGAGGGAAAGAGCATTCCCCTTTGGGAAGCACTTATTTCTGCAAATACTAGACATGGTGGTCATTTGCAAGCTTCAGAGCTTAGCATGAGGGACTCAGACTAGTTGAAGGCCTGAATCTTGGCTGAGCAGCATAAGGGAGCCCACTCCAGAATCTCTATACCCATGTGGTTTTTGAAAAATTTAGAACGTGTGCTGGAACCAAAATTAGAGAACCGTCTTGTGGATTCTTCTGAATTTAATGTGGATACGTGATCAGCTAACAGTAAAGTTGCTTAATAATGGCTATCCTTTTCCTTTCCCCAGTAGGCATATAGATCTGGGGCTTTATTCAGATGATAAATACTATTTAGTATTTTCTAAAAACTACAAGTTTTTCCAGTTGCCTTACGTATAGTATCTCATGTAATTCCTGCTAAGAACTAGACCCAGTTTATACAGAAGAAACTAAAATTCAGGAGCACCTGGGTGGCTCAATCATTGGGCGTCTGCCTTCGGCTCAGATCATGATTTCAGGGTCCTGGGATCAAGCCTGCTCAGCTTGAAGACTGCTTTTCCCTCTCCCACTTCTCCTGCTTGTATTCCCTCTCTCTCTGTCTCTCTCTCTCTGTGTCAAATAAATAAATAACATCTTAAGAAAAAAAAGAAACTAAAATTCATTCTCAAAGAGGGTAAGGAGCTCCTCCAAGATCCCACACATTGTGAGTGAAGGAAGAGAACTTCAAGGGCAACTCTGCTGACTCTCAGTTCCCTGTCCTTTCCACACTCTCTTCTAAACCAAGTACAGATGCAGTAGCTCCTCATGCTCACTGAGAGAGACCCTTGCAACTTCAAATAGTCTCAAGGGCCTTGGCATCCCAGTATAGTGGCCAGGTGCACTGGATTCATGGCAGAACTCCGCAACAGTGCTCTCTTTGTTCCGTGGCGTTGAATTTCCGAGCATAATATTAGTGTCTCAGGAAATCCTCCCCAAAAAGTTATTTCCAGCCAGCAGCCACTGATTTATTCCAAATGTCTGACTGAGCTGAAGAGTTTCCCCTGGTCTGAAGTTGCTTGTCCTGGCAGACAGATGTCTGCCCTGTTTCTTTTTAACCAAATTTGTCTCTGCTCCACAGGCTGAACGATCTCTCTCACCTCCGTGCTGTCAGTTTACCTGGAGGTAGCAAAATAATGAATATAAATAAGGAATAGATCCTATCATAACATCCCTCCTAACTGCTTTGTTTTTCCCGAAACAATGATTTTATCTTCATTTGTATCCCTCATTAGGGATGTTTCTTTTATTTCATTTGCAGTACTTAGCCTTGGCAGCATCAACCCTACTGTTTGAAAAGCTCTTGGAATTTGAAGCAAAGCCATAGTCAAAGTTGACTTTGGCAGTCGTGTTTTTCAGACAGGCAAATTTCTCCAGTTTCGCTAAAAGGTATCTAGGGCACTGAGATGAGACTGTGTGCTGGACAACACAAAGACCTCTCAATGGATGTGAGGCATGCTCAAAGACCGTCTAAACACCAAACTTTTTAAACTTCAGGAAGTGAAGTAGCTAAAGTGGTTTGTGAAAACCAGTCATTGTCTCACAGCTTTGCCAAGCAAAGCAGCCAGTGCTGGTATTGAATAGGATATGCCTAGGTCCCTCCTGGTACTTTTGAGATAGAACACTGTAGTTATTTCATTAGAAAAGTGTTTTATTGGGATATTGAAGAGTGGGAGTGAGGGACAAGTATTATCAAATGTACTGATTTTGTAATTAGCATTTGAATTTCCTCCCAATTTCTCTTTAATCTGCGTATGTTTGTGCTCTATGCATTTTTGCCTTTTCAATCCTGACAGCACAGAGAATTCTGAGTCTCTTCAAAAGGTCTTTAAATGGGTTACAGGTGGCCTGGAGCTTCTGATGGATGTCACTGCTCAGAGCTCCCTCATTCACTCCCAACATCCTATCTCCCATCCCCCCAATTTTGCAGGTGCCCTCTGCCTTTTATTTTTTCCCCACAGTAAACAAATTCTACTACCCTTTCCCTGCTCTTTGGAACAATTCATTTCATTATTGCATCACCCGAACCTGGTTCTCCCTGAAGACCCTTACTCTTGCATCTTTGTCAGGCAAATGCTGCTTTTTCTCACAGGTGCCCCCAGTGCTATAGGTGCCACAGAAGCCCTGAGCAGGGAAGCTCCTATCTCTTGGTTCCCCAGTGTCCTTTCTGAACTGCCCTTCCTCTACTCTTCCCCTCCCAAATTCCTGCTCCTTGATGCTCATACTTTTCCTCCATGTGATCATTGCTGACTGTCTGGTCACTTCTGTTGGCCGATGTACATTTTGATAGCCAGCTCACAGAATTCCTCTCTACCCCAGATCACGCCACTGTGCTGTGTGACATCACAGTTTACAGGGATTGCCATCCAACATGATATTCTTGGCCCCCTCAGTGCCAAACTTTTAAACTGCTCTTCCACATCAGCCATACACTCCCTTGTCCACACTGTGGGTATTGTACACTCTGAATCCTACAAGAGTTATTACTTTACCAATTACAGTAACTACCACTGATTAAACATATATTTTCTGCCA
The DNA here is from genome assembly GCF_010015895.1 of Lontra canadensis. Taxonomy (NCBI): domain Eukaryota; kingdom Metazoa; phylum Chordata; class Mammalia; order Carnivora; family Mustelidae; genus Lontra; species Lontra canadensis. The sequence continues at coordinate 568,851 of NW_022631093.1, forward strand.
GGGCCCTGAGCTATTACCTTCAGATTTATTTTTTCATTTAATTCTGAATTCAACTCTCTGAGGTAGACACTACAGTGACCCCATTTTATTGAGTGGGAAACCAAGGCTCCAAATGTTTAAGGGAATTACTCCATATTAGAGGGTGACTAATGGTAGAGCTTGGATTGAAAAATAGAGGACTACTCCAAGTTGAAGCTTTTAGCTCCCACTATAGAAACATTCTGCTCTCTGACCTTACCTCTCTCTCTCCTGCCTCCTTTCTTCAGTGCTGTTACTCCTAACCTAGTTAGTCTCATGGTGTGCTCCAGGAGCTCCTTGGCCTGCCTGCTTCTTTTAGACATATTTGCTTCTCTGTGATTTCACTTTCTTTCCTATTAAGTTGATTCTGTGGACTGTCATCAAACTGTAGTTTTTGCTAGGTTCCCCTATATTCTTTCCTATTGTCCTTCCTCCACACCTGCCTAAAGAATTTTTATTCCACTGTACAAATGCATTGCCAAGCAGTTTGAAGAGAAATCTCTCAAACTGTGGAAGATGTAAATCTTATTCCCCTTACTATGCAATAAAAGTAACTCTTTGCAGTGTCTGGCTGGCTCAGTCTGAAGACCATGCTGCTCTTGATCTCAGGGTTGTGAGTTTGAGCCCCACACAGTTTGTAGAGATTACTTAAATAAATAAAACTTTTAAAAAGTAATAACCATGCTTATAACCACTTAGCATCTAATTTAAACTTCCAGTTTACTGGGTGACAGAAACTATATCTCAATTTAGACATTTTTCCTCTTTTCCTGAAGTTGTATCTAATTTTCAAGTTATACATGTTAAAATAAAAGTCATTTGGGTGGAGATGAAGAAGAAAAAGCTTTACTTGGAATTGTCAGAAAATCACCCTAGAATCCCCTGAGGTGTTTTCATTCAGATTGGTTTTGGGCCCATGAGGAAATTACCTGCTTCATGTACTTCATTGCCTACTCCAATGTCTCTACAGGTCTGTCACCCTCTGAGCTGTTTATTATCCATGCTGGCCTGTGGCACCAGGGGATCCAAGGATACCAGCATGATGAGGGTGCAGAAACAATGGAAAGTGGTGTGTCCATGAACACATTCATTGAATGTGCTGTGCTGTGCTGTGCTGTGCTGCCCACAATGTCCCCCTTGCCAGTTCTTTAGCACTTTTGACCGTAGATGCTCTTCAGATATTCAGGGAATTTGTGGTGGTGGTGGCCTCTTTTATTAGCAATTCCCTTTCTCTGTAATTCCATAATCCCCTCTTGATCACCTGTTTAGAGGTTATTTACCATCTATGTCTAAGCTCAGACTAAGTTCCCAGACCTCCTAAAGCAGGATCAGTGACATTTTACATTTTTCCATAAATTCTTGTCACTCTGCTTTATCAACACCTGTGCATTCATCTACTTCCTCCTTCTGACTGTGAGATCCTGGGGATCAGGTGTCATGCGGGTCTGAATTATCATTAAGTCCTTACTGAAAGTAACAGAAACCCACTAATTTACTTTCCTTTTCTTTATTTATACAAAATAGAAGAGAAGAAATTGTATTAATTTTTATGTCATCATGCATGTATTTAATGAAAAACTTGTCTATGATGGCTGTTTGAAATGGAAACATGTTTTTCAGAAAATTGGTATATTGATTTCTGTCATAGAACTTATGGACAAAATATTCTTAAAACAGCAAAGAGATACACCTCAAAAGAGCTAAAAATAATGGATTAGTACAAACTATCATCAAAGATTGTTGAGGATATGGAACCACTGTAACTTTTGTACATTGCTGATAGTCACATAAATTGGTACAACAACTTGAGAAAACTGATTCATCTACTAAAATTCAGCATTTGCATACTGCTTAATTAGCTGTTTCCATGTGTGCCAGAAGACATGAATAATAATGTTCAGAGGAGCATTATTTCTAAAGGCCCCAAATCGGAAACAGTACAATTGTACATCCACAGTAGAATGGATAAATGAAACAGGGCATACTCATGCAGTAGAATGTTACTGCTGCAAAGAAAATGAGTGGACTGTAGCTATACACATAAACATGGCTGAATCTTATAGCTGTTTTCATTTATATAAAGTTCACTAACAGGCAAAACTAACTTAACCATATCAGAAGTCCAAAGAATGGTGACCTTGGAGGAGGAAGAATCATTGGGAAGAGGCATGAGAGGAATTCTGGAGTACAAGAATGTTCCCTTTCCTGACCTGGATGGTAGTTTATGGCATGTTCAGTTTGAGATAATTTATATTTTATGATTTGTACACATTTTTGCATGTGTGTTATGCTTTAATAGAAGTGTTTTTAAAAACCCAAGTTGATGATAGTATATCTGTATGTCAGAAATATATCTGGGTAAAAGTTAGAAGAGGTCACTTTGGGTAGATATGGTAAATACTCTTTACAGGAGCTTACAAGTTTACCAGTATAAGTCTATTGCTCTCCTTCTAGAAGCTTCGAAGACTCCTTTCAGCACTGTAATTACGGTGTAACTAGGTGAGCATTACTCTAAAGCAGGGATTCTTTTTTTTTTTTTTTTAAATAAAGGTTATTTATTTATTTATTTATTTAACAGAAAAAGACACAGCAAGAGACAGAACACAAGCTGGGGGAGTGGGGGAGGGAGAAGCAGACTTTCTGCTGAGCGGGAGCCCGATGCAGGGCCCAATCCCAGGACTCTGGGCTCATGACCTGAGCTGAAGACAGCCGCTTAATGCCTAAACCACCCAGGCACCCCTAAAGCAGGGATTCTTAACCTTTTTTTTTCTTCCTTAGCTAGTTTGATATGACCTATAAACTAATGTACCTAAGATTACAAAGGAAACCCATTGTAGTACAGTTATCAAAATATTAATTATGAATTTTCATTAACACTTTGAATAGCAAGGCAGTATATTTAAAAACTAGGCAAGTTCGTTAAAATTTATTTTAAAAAGATATATCCTAGAGTGGGTGCTATTTGCACCTTCCTATGCCACATAACAAACAGGAGTATCTTTACACAAAGTTAAGAAATCTCGTTTGAACCTTCCAGTCTTATAGAACTTAAACAGTGAAGGTGACTTATTTCCATGTATGTATTGATGAATGAACAGTTGAAGATATCAGCATGGGTGCTCTGTCACCATTAGAAGAACTTGCCACCACTTGGTGATAGAACCAACACTAGATGCCATGTAGTTGTCCAGGTGTGCACTATGAGTAGCTGTAGGTGGAAAGATCATAATAAGAAATGATCTAGGGGCACCTGAGTGGCTCAGTGGGTTAAGCTGCTGCCTTCGGCTCAGGTCATGATCTCAGGGTCCTGGGATCGAGTCCCACATCGGGCTCTTTGCTCAGCAGGGAGCCTGCTTCCCTCCCTCTCTCTCTGCCTGCCTCTCTGTCTACTTGTGATCTCTCTCTGTCAAATAAATAAAATCTTTAAAAAAAAAATGATCTAGTGGCAAGACTAATAGCCCTTGTAATTTCTAAGTGGTGGTGATAAAAATCAGTACTTGAAGTATCTATAACAAGTATAAAATATTATACAAAGTATCCTGTATATGTAATACAAAAATATTTTTGTTTCTGTTGGTCTGTATAAAGTCACAAATACTGCTGATACTTCTGTGATTTGTTGCTTATATTCATAATGAAGGAAATGCTGCATTTTAGTTAGAAGTTAGGAAAGTAAAATAAAGATTAAAGTATAGAAATAATTTTTCCCCACCCAAGTTATGCATTCCCTGAATTATGTCCTGGGTTAAGAACTGTTCTTTGAAAGTGAAGGTGTGAATTTCTGTGTTGACCTTTCTTGTTGAAGAATAGGTTGTAGGGAAGAGATGATACAAAAAGTCCTCAGTAATCACAAGTAACACCTGAAGCTTTTTTGTAGACAAAGAGCTAAGGTTAAGACTAAATAGAAAACAAGTAGTGCTCAGAACCCTCAGGAGAACTACACCCTGAACAAAAAACCACTGACCCTAATCCTTTATTGTTTATGTTAAGGCATCTGTGTAGGTTGGGACACTTAGAAACATAAATTGACAACTAGAAATACTTAATTTGTTTTCTTAGATTAGGTCCCTTCACATAAATGTAGACTACAGAATGAAACAATTGGGTAACTTCTGCTTATCCTTCACATCTCAGCTCACCCTACATGTCAACTTTGTTAAGGAGCACTTCCTGTTCCCAGAGTGCCTGGAATTTCCATATATGTAACACTCATCCTCCTAATAATTTTGGGTTGGGGATTTGTTCTTTTATTTTACTAGATTATAAACTTCATCATTATAAGTCCTATTCTTGCAGCAGGTTGATTTAATGCAGAATGACTAGTTAATAATAGGGGGCTTTCAAAAACTTAGAAGTCAGAAGATTAGTGTATCAAACAAACGACAACTTCACTGACAGATGGAAACTCCACAAAATTGAAAGGAAGAATGCCCCCTCTTTTATATGGGCAAGCCACTTAAATCCCATATGTGTTTTTCCTCAGTTTTACCTACAAGATAATTTTCATTATTCTCTTTAAGTTAAGTAACTAAGTTAATAAAATGTAAAACTGCTTTTGACAAAAGTAGATCTTTACAAAGGGTTACTAAGAATTATACTGCTGAGTAAATTAAATTCACTGTAGAGGGAGATCAGTGGTGACTAATCTAGATCTTTTTTTCCTCACATTATTCCTTGATTTATTTTCCCACAGTTTACCAGACAAAATCAACTTTTCTTCTGAGTGATTGTGATCTGTGTTTTACACTTGATCTTAGCCAAAAGGCCGAGAAGCGATGTGATCTGTGTTTTAATACAAAATGATTTCTTTGTATTCCAAATGAGTAGCTTATATAAGGAGGAAGTTAATTGTTTTTTGCTCAGTTCAGCTCTGCTGGTAGTATTAACTATAAAAAGGATGAGATTTGTGGCCTTAATATATATCCTTGACTATTGTTGCATGTTATAAAATATATATTTTTATAATACCATAAGAACTAGGGCAAGGACGAATGACCCTCAGCACTATTTTCACCCATTCATTTTATATTATAACTTCATTGTTTGATACCCCTTTTCAATGAACTGGACCTATGCCCTCAATCCAAAAGAGAGAACATTCACTGCCATGTACTGTCATTATTGTTTACCATCATGAGCCAGGAGTAAACTCAAAAGATAAGTAGCCTTGCCATCCACCTACTGCCACAAAGAATCCCACAATATGAATTAAACACATATTTCCTTTTACACATTTTCTTCAAAATATGAAAAGCCAGTGATGAGTAGCTCTACTTTGCAAGGAAACTAGTTTTCTGATCAGAGAATTAAGTATATTTGTAGCTAATTAATTCTCTAGAAATCATGGAGATCAAAAACATGTATCAGTGGGGAAGAGTTGACACTTGCCCCAATCTATAGGGTTTTGACTGGTGATACCCTACATTAAAACATTTGTTGGTTCAAGCATGTCCCCTAATCTGTGAGGCTGGTCCCTAGGAACTCATCTGAACACTTGCTAGATCAAATGCTGAATGAGGCCAAAGCTTTTCCTAAAGGAACATCTTGGTCGTAAATGCACTTACTCCTGGGTTGTACCTCCAAACAGGTGTTCTTCTGTGGGAGAATAGCAACTACATTTGTTTGTTTGTTTGTTTGTTTGTTTTATTTAAATTCCATTAGCCAACATATAGTACATCATTAGTCTCATATGTAGTGTTCAATGATTCATCAATTGATTATAACACCCAATGCTCATCGCATCATGTGCCCTCCTTAATGCCCATTACCAAGTTACCCTATCCCTCTGATTTTTTTTTAAAAGAACAAAACCATGTGAACTCTACAGTCTGCTCTCTTGATCTCCAGAGTATACAGATTTTCACTCAAGCAGCAATTAGCAACTTCACTATACCCATCACATTACTAAAACATATGTATGTACAGTATGTCACCTGCTCTTCATCTGGCTGACATGAATTCCATTTGGGAAAGGCTCTTGAAAGGGAGATACCATTTGTCACCTCTTGGTTACTTTTGGTCATATTCAATGCTTAGTTTAGACATGAGCCAACTATACATGAGAACCATATGCCTTTGCTCTTTATAGAAGTACTTTTATTTTTTTATTTTTTTAAAGGTTTTATTTATTTATTTATTTGACAGAGAGAGAGACAGTGAGAGAGGGAACATAAGCAGGGGGAGTGGGAAAGGAAGAAGCAGACTTCCCGCTGAGCCTGATGCAGGGCTCAATCCCAGAACCCCGGGATCATGACCTGAACCGAAGGCAGAAGCTTAACAACTGAGCCACCCAGGTGTCCCTATAGAAGTACTTTTAATAACTTGTTCATTTACATATTGCTCAAGTTTTTATTCAAGACTGTTTTAAGAAACAACAATGGTATCTTTACTTCTCAGGCAGATATTTTATATATAATATATAAAAAGTATATTAACAAGGCGCCTGGGTGGCTCAGTGGGTTAAGCCGCTGCCTTCGGCTCAGGTCATGATCTCAGGGTCCTGGGATCGAGTCCCACATCGGGCTCCCTGCTCAGCAGGGAGTCTGCTTCCCTCTCTCTCTCTGCCTGCTTCTCTGTCTACTTATGATCTCTCTCTGTCAAATAAATAAATAAATAAATTCTTTTAAAAAAAAAAGTATATTAACAGTTTTTGCAATGGCATTCCCTATATAAAATTCCTGGTAAAAAATTTATTTTAGGATTTATTAAGAGAAAAAAATTAAAGAAACCAAACTTTATTTTCTCAGTAAAAAAAATTTTATTTCAGGTTATTTTAATGTACATTGTGACACTACATTTACTTTTTTTTGCTAACTCCTAGGAGACTCAATTAAATCTGAGGTATAGTTATAGCAATTACATTAAACCTTACATCTAACACATTTGGATCTATTTTTCCTTGGTTTTCATTTTTCATTTTCTATTTTATTATCCCAGTATATGTCTCTTATGATAATTTTTGTCAGATTGTGTTGGAAAGAAATTAGATCCATGGTACTCCAACCACCAACCCCCACAACACAAGGGACGTATATTACATAATGCATGAAAGAGACAGTTCAGCCACTGTGGTAATAAGCTGGATGAACACAGATTGAATGGATGAAGTCTCTAATCAATACACAAATATTTGTACCTATGCAGGATTGCTTTCCAAGGTAGAATAAATGAATTAGAAATTTAAAAACTATGAAATAGAAAATTAGAACACTGAGAGAGCTAAAGATAAATTCATAACCAGCAGCATGTGTCACACAGTAATTTAACTTATAGAATTACAAAAGAGAGCTTTCACTAAGAAGGGATTTTAGCCAATTTTGAATGGTAGAGAACAGGATGACAGATTGGATGTGTAGAAATGTTTGCATAATTGTGTATGTTCTTATGCATGTTCATGTTATTAGAAGATCAGAAAGAGTGTGTTTGGAGAAAAAGAAAATAAGTAAAATACAGCATTTTTATGATACCTACTAATAGTGAAGGATAACAAAAGCCCATTCTTCTACATAAGACTTTAACTCCCAGTTAATTTTCTGATTTTTTCCTCCCAATAAAGATAAAATGTCAGTTGTGTTTTTAGGAATCATTGGTAAATTATATCTGGACTGGAAAAAATAGAGATCTGATAGGGAGCCACGACTGTAGGCCTCCCTGAATATGATGACTCTTATAGTTGGATGTGTTCCTCGTGGGGACATATGGGACTGTTTGTAGAAATCCAGGATCCCGTGGGGCAGCAACTTTTAAGCCAGTGTAGTTCATTCTCGTGATCTTGAACTGTCACCCAGGGTGACCAAGATGGCCTTAACACTCCTCTCAGCTGACTAAACTTTGTTCATGTTTCTTTCTGACTATAAGCCCCTGACTTCCCTCTTTTTAGAGAACTTAGAATTGTAAATTCTTCCTCTACCTCTGAGACATAAATCTTCTATAACCTAGGACCATCTTTCTCCAGGACCTGGGAGTTTTCCTTTGAAATGTAATCACTAAGAAAGATAGGACCCCTGACCATTGCAAGGGTAGGAGTCTAACTTCTGGGGGCTATAAGTGACAGTTAGCAAACAGAGAACAAATAATGTGGCCTAATCATAGACTAACGTCCCTGCTTAAGATCACCCAGGTGGTTAAAGATATTCTCACCTTTGAAAAGGGAACTCTTGTACACTGTTGCTGGGAATGTAAACTGGGATAGGTACTATGAAAATCAGTATGGTGCTTCCTCAAAAAATTAAAAATAGAAATATCAAATGATCCAATAATTCTACAATTAGGTATTTTCCCAAAGAAAATGAAAATACTAATTCAAAAAGATATATGCACCCCTGTGTTTACTGCAGCATCATTTACAGTAGCTAAGATGCAGAAGCAACCTAAGTGTCCATCAGCAGACGTATGGATAAAGAAGATGTAGAATATATATGCAATGAAATATTACACAGCCTTAAAAAAAGATGAGGTCCTGCCGTTTGTGACCACATGGATGGGCCTAGACAGCATTACTCTAAGTGAAACAAGTCAGAAAGACAAATACCATATGATTTCATTCATATGTAGAATCTATGAAAACAAATGAATAAATAAACAAAACCAGCGTCAGACCTAGAAATACATGATGGCTGCCAGAGGGGAGGGGATCTGGAGGGACAAAATGGGTAAAGGAGAATGCGAGTTACAGGCTTCCAGTTATAGAATGAATAAGTCACAGAAATGAAATGCACATGGTAAGCGGTATAGTCAATGATATTATAATAGCATAGTGTAGCACCAGTAGGTGGTACAGTTGTGGCATAACATAATGTATAAACTTGTCCAATCACTATGTTGTACACCTGAAACTCATGTAACCTTGTGTGTCAACTATACTCAATTTTTTTTTAATTGTTTTTAATCTTCCCATCTTTTATTTCAGGAGCATTGAGTTCATTTTCTATTCCTTAAGCAAGAGTCTTGAATAAAGTCTTCCATGCTATTATTTTTAACAAGTGACCAGTGTCATTTTTCTTTCACAGGGATGAGGTGAGGGAGAAAAGTGGACAGCGGCTGGTTGGTTGTGTGGACTGCTGTAAAGACTACCTCCAAAGAAGCCTGGTGCTGCTCTTCTTGCTGGCAAGCTGTGGTTCCATCCTCTCTCTTCCAGAGGTGACTAAGGCCAACAAGGCCTATGATAGTCCTGTAAGTTGTTTTTGTTTTTAAGATTTTATTTATTTATCAGACAGAGATCGTAAGTATGCAGAGAGGCAGACAGAGAGAGAGGAGGAAGCAGGCTTCCCACTGAGCAGAAAGCCTGGTGTGGGGCTCAATCCCAGGATCCTGAGATCATGACCTGAGCTGAAGGCAGAGGCTTTAACCCACTGAGCCACCCAGGTGCCCCAATAGTCCTGTAAGTTTAGATGCTTAGTTGAACATTAGAAGATTCCCAGGGGCATATTGCACTTAAGATGACCCTATCCTACCAACTTCTACTATTTTTCATTTTGTCTTTTAGTGGAGTTGACTTTCTTTCTTTCTTTTTTTTTTTTTAAGATTTTATTTATTTATTTGATGGAGAGAGAGGTCACAAGTAGGCAGAGACAGAGAGGGGAAGCAGGTTCCCTGCTTAGCAGAGAGCCCAGTGCGGGGCTCGATCCCAGGACCCTGAGATCGTGACCTGAGCTGAAGGCAGAGGCTTAACCCCCTGAGCCACCCAGGCGCCCTGGAGTTTACTTTCAACCAAGTAAAACTAGAAAGTGAAATGATGAGTCTTAATTAACTTGCTTCATAGTTTTTTGTAGCCTAATCTTTTTTGTCAGTCATTGATACTTCATTACTATTTTATGGCTCTTGAGAAAGCTGGTACCCTTGTAATGGCACTGCTCACTTGTATTGGGAGTTTCGAAGAACAATTCAGCTATTTTAGTTAGCTGCAAATAGAACAGTAGTTTATTCATAGGTAAAGGAGATAACCAGTATATTATCTTCAAAAACAAAAACAAAAACCCACATGGGATTTATAAGAAAATGAATAGAGGAAAAAACCCTACAAGTAGTCTAGGACCAGTGAGGTTTGTTTTAGCATTTTGTAGGATCCCTCAGGATGGGAATAAAACAGATTCCCTGGTAGCTAGTGAAGAGGCTACTCTGAACACCCAGCCCTTGAGCAGGCTGCCTGGGGTCATCTCATAAAAACAGAAAACCAATTTCAGTTGTTTATAGATTCTTTGAAAAACCTTGAGAGTTCAACTTTGAGTGTATATGATAAGCTGTCTCTTTGTATTGTCTGCTGGGGTGCTTTCATTTGGTACCTTTCATTAATTATTAGTCCAGGGCTGTACCATTTCCTCGTCAGAATTTCTCAGCACATTCACACAGCCTCAGCTTGGGCAGGATGATGGCAGACGATCCTTCCTGAGGGCTGAATGTGTTTTTCAAAACAATTACACAGATTCAATTGATCAAGCCAGAAACACTGTTCAGAGACCTATAGATAGAACAGAGGAGAACCAAAGAAGGAAAACAGGAACTTTTTGACTCATTTTAATTCTTTTAATGATCCTTTAAATGTAGGTCATTTATTTGAAAGGAAGTATGTTTAGGACTTGGGGAAATTGTTTCAAATATATTCTAACTCTAAAATTAAAGCACATTCAGGCAGATAATGGATTGCTGGAAAATTATTATACACACTTTATCTAAAGAGCTGTCAAGAATTTATAAATGAATACTACATTGTCTGAAGTACTTAGAGAATACAGACAGCTTCCTTGCACTAATGCTAGCTATCAGCTGTTAATGCATAATAATTATGTCCTCATTGATAATTCTTCCAAGAATATGTTTTCCATATCTCATTATTGCACTTCTCTTCTTCCTTCACCTTCTCATGCTTTTAACCTTTCCTTTTTTATTTTTATTATTTTTTTCTATACAGAGATGAATTCTCAGGAGTATAAAAGGATTTAATGGATGATGGGTTCTGTAGAGACATAGATGGCACATTTAAATCTAGAAAAATGACAGTAGCTTAATTGAGGAAAATAATAAAAAACATCTCTGGAAGTATTCCAGGCATCTTTGCATGCCACAGATAAAGGACTATGGGATATTGTGGGAGAAATTTGGACTTAACCTATGGGGAAATGGGACTCTGGCAGAAATTCAGTTAATTTGTATTAACTTGTATTGGGAGTTTCGAAGTTAAATTCAGAACATTCCTAAGCTCAGTGCAGACAGTGTGCTTAGGTGCCATAGGAGTTAAAAGGTGAGGAAGACCCTGTGTGTATTTAAGGAATTTATGATCAGACCAAGTTCCTTTCTACTCAGGAGTCCTCTCTTTGAAAGTAAGGTTGACTTGTAGCCATTTTAAATTCCTACAGCCTAGCATAGAACCTGTCAATGTCCAGGAAATAGTTATTGAACTAAAGCACACAAAATGGGGGCAGGGGGTGCCTGGGTGGCTTAGTCAGTTAAGCATCCGCCTTCAGTTCAGGTGATGATCTCAGGGTCCTGGGATAGAGCCCTGCATCGGGTTCCCTGCTTAGTGTGGGGTCTGCCTCTCCCCCTCACTCTCAAAATAAATAAGATCTTTAGAAAAAAACAAACCACACAAGGTTGCTTTATAGGAATAAATAAGAAAACTGCCATATTAATCAAGAAATCTTTCTCTGCAGCACCTATAGATCTTTAAAAATATATCTCACCTCTCCCTGGGGAACCTGGGCGGTTCACTTAGTTAAGCAATGACTCTTGATTCCATCCCAGGTCATGATCTCAGGGTCGTGGGATTGAGCCCTGCATCAGGCTTCATGTTTAGCAGAGAGTCTGTTTGAGATTCTCTTTTTCCCTCTGCCCCATCCCCACTCTCTCTTGCTCTCTCTCAAGTAAATAAATTTGGGGGAAAAATTATATCTTAGCTCTCTCTTTGAGTTAATGAAGCCTCTAGATTTAACAGATGAAAAAAGCAAACAAAAATAAAAATAATAACCACTTATTGAGCTACCGAGTTTATATACTATATTGAGTATTCTCTAGGGTGCTTTACATGTTTTATCTGACTTTATTCTAATGTCATTCTATGAAGATACAATGAAGCAAATGAAGCCCCTGGTGGTGAAGAATTTTTGCACAGTTATGTAGCTAGTAAGGGGAAAGACGAGGATCGCAGCTCTGTTCTGTTGAACTCCAGAGCCCAAGTTTCTTCCATTGGTCTTTATGGTTCTCAAGCATGAGCAAATTACCTGAAGCCACTAAATACATGCTTCCAATAAGCCAGAAACTTTGACAGGTGTTCTTACTGGAAGGTTACTGCATCCAAGACTTACTGAGAATTGCCCACTCATAAAAGGTACGGTAAACCTTGATTTTCGTAAGTGAGCAATCTGAAGCTGATATTTAAGACATTTTCCTCTCACTTCCAAATCCCATTCATAGTATTTGTTATGACAAAAATACATGTGAATTTTGACTGCGACCTCCAAATATATGTGAGTTTTTATTGCTCTTCTCTTTCTAGGTTTATACACCAGCAAAGAGGGAAGGAATGGAAAGGAGAGTAGAAATTGATATTTTAGGTGGTAGTAGTAGTTGTACTAGCAGAAGCAGAATTTAATCTCTGGAAGCCATTTTCTGATCTCAAAGCCCATTTTTTCCCTATTCTACCACACCAATTCCCCAAAATTGATAGGATAGTTGTTGAATTGTATTGTACTACATCTGCCAAAATCTAGGTGCAAATTTTTGGACAGATGTCTCCAAGCATCAGTTTATTCATCTATAAAATGGGATTAATGATATTGATTATCTCATAGGGCTTAAGACACTTAATTTGCTAAGTGTCATGCCGAACAAGAAGAAAGTCAGCCAGTCTTTCCACGATACTGGCAGTGTAAGATATAGCACATTTTGTATTTGTCTAAATGAAATTAAATCTTGATTTAACATCCATGTGCCAAGGTTGGCTATATCTCTGACATTAGTAAAATTTGAGGCATCACTCCTCCATTATATTGTAATAAATTCCAGAGTTTACTCAGTTAAAAAGAAAAGGCTCTAAGGGGTATGGTCTTCTGTTTCTGTGGGCCATGACACTGGGCCTCCTGGTGTTATGTGTTCCTCAGACAAAGCTAAAGCTGCAAAAGGGGGGTGTTCTCAGCCTTAGCCAGGGGAGTATAATGGAAGTGCCCAAGACCAGGGTTCCTGGACTGCAAACCAAATAATCATTCTGGAACAGGAGCAGTCCCCTTCAGAGTTGCTGCCAGCTCAGGGCTCCTATGAGCCAGCGGGACCCAAGTGTTAGAGGAGGAGGTCATTGAGAGGACATGACTACTGATTGACCTACAAGGTAGATCCAGCAATCAAAGTCTCCTCATCCCCTCCCCCTGTCTTTGGAAGGTACATTCTGCCCACCGTCCCCACAATAGGACCTGTTTCAAGGAGGTAGCCTTGAGAGAGCAATGTGTTATTGAGACCATCTGGATGATATATATGACAGAACTCAGTGAAGTCTTCCATATAAACCTTTAAGATTTCTGGCAGGGGATATGGAAAGGTCCTCCTCTTGCATCCACCTAATACAAGCCCTGTATGTAAGTTCCCTTGCTTTTTTTTATTATTATTATTAAGATTTGCTTATTTATTTGAGAGAGAAAAAGAAAGAGTATTCAAGCAAGGAGAAGGACAGAGGGAGAGAGAGGGAATCTCAAGCATACTCTCCACTGACCATGGAGCCCAACTCCAAACTCCATTTCATGATTCTGAGATCATGACCTGAGCCAAAGTCAAAAGTTGGATGCTCAACCTATTGAGCCACCTAAGCGTCCTCATTCCCTTGCTTATTAAAACTGCCACCTATAGATTGTAGTGGTCTGACTCTTTCTTCAGTCTCTCTTTGTTTTCTATATGCAGTAGCCATTTCAGATTTCACCCAGGAAAGTCAAATTTTTGAACCAAGACCAAGTTGCAACCTCCTCAGTTAGAGAATGCACAGCATCTGCGCCCTCCTCTCTTGAACAGGATTAGCTTCTTTTAATTGACTAGACTTTGTAAAAGGGATTCTGTGCAGGGTTGCTTAACATGGATTTTCCATTTCAGACTTGAAACCCTGACAGATTGTTAAACTGCCCCTTCCCCACTCCCAGTCACTTTTTTGTACTTAACCTCATGATGAACTAACAAGGCTAGTCAACAGACTGTATTTTGAGTACAGCACTGTTATACATACTTGTTCAGCATAATATACATATTTTGCTTTTTGGCCATTTAACATTATGTCTTGGAGATCTTTCAATGGAAGTCCAAATTTAGAGCAATCTGTGGACCACATGAAACTGAATAGGGGGGAAAAACTGTTTTTGTGAAGTGCTGAGAAGTTTGAGGCTGTTTGTAACACAATCTTACCTAGTAAAAGCCCACTGGTACACTATATGTTTTACTGCTTTATTTGTTCAACATTATTATTTAGATCCCACTTTTTCTTTATGAATTCTTCTTTTTTCTTTTTTGCTGAAATGCATAATAAGGAAACTCTTTCAGAAGAAGTCTGTGGGTAGAAAACTGAATTCTTTGGTTCTCTTAAATTGTTGAGATTTTGCCCTCGCAAATATGTTAGTTTATTTGTGCAGAGGTTCAGAGTTCATGGTTCTCAGGACTTTTGAGCTATTACTCTTTATCTTCTTGGATTTGGCACTGTCAGTGAGAAATCTGATATCAGTCTTGTTTTCCTACATTCCTTATTCCAGTATTTTGATTCAGTATTTGTTTGGATTTTTTTTTTAAGGTGTTTCTATATTCTCCTGAGAATTTTTTGTATGCCAAGTGCTTGTATGTTTGGTAATTTATGTCAGTTGTTGTTATGCTTGAAGGATAATTTGGCCATTTTAGATGATTGGGTGACACTGTTTTCTTATACTCTTGTAGACATCCTAGCATGAGGAGTAGTTACAAAGAAGACTAAAGCAACCTGACTTTTCCCTGTATACATCACTCCCTTTTCTGCTTGGATGACCATATACTTCTTTCTTCAGGTAAATTCTTTCCTTAGCTAAGTTCAAACCACGTTATATTTTAGTGGCTTGTTCTTTAAACAAATTTTTCCTAAGACATCTGGGAAGTAGAATGTTCTTTAGATATGCAGATTAAAACCTTTCTATAATTTGAAATTTTAAAATGTTCATTTGGTCTTTGCATGGTTTTCAGTTCCATTCTTTATAAATTTTGTTGCACTAGGGTCACCAGGGTGGCTCAGTCAGTTAAGCGTCTGACTCTTGATTTCGGCTCAGGTCATGATCTCAGGCAGGTTCATGGATCAAGCCTCACCTGGGTCTCTGCCCTGCTGAGCATGGAGACCACTTGGGAGTCTCTCTCTCCCTCTGCCTCTCTCTGCCCCTCCCTTCCTGCTCATGCTCTCTAAATAAATAGATAAATAAGTAACATTCTGCCTCACAGGCACTAAGTATAAAAGTGTTAGATCTTCAACCTTCAGTCTACCATTTTCTCCATAATAATTTCTGTATATTTATTATTTTCCATTACTCTTTATTTATAATTTCATCTATCCTCTCAACATGTACCTGAATGTGATTTTAAATCATCCTTATCCTATTTTCAGTTGATTTTAATATAGGTTTTTTCACTTTTTTCCCTTATGTCATTCCAGAATTCAGCTGGCTCCTTTTATCTTCTGCTGTCTTAGCAATTTATTTGTCTTTCTTGTGAGCTTTTCTTTTGTGGACAGGTAATGTCGCCTAAATTTATTTGAGGCCATGGAGACTTATTTGAGCTCCTAATCTGTTGGGCATTTGCTCTTGCAATGTATTTTCTTTGCCTATCTGCTTTTTCTTTTCCCGCTCTGCTTTTTTTGGAGTGTATATACATACTTTAAAATTTCTGGTTCTTCTGCTCTTAATGGATCGAGTTATTCAAAGAATATAGTTGGGGAAACTGAGTAGAGGTAGAGTTGATGTGAGTTAGAACACTGTAGGTTTAGGTTCTCATCTGAAAAACGCTCTTAGAAAACTTGTGATTTCCTTTGTGTTGGGGCACCTCTGATCTCAGCTTTCAATGTTCTAGCAGTTTTTACACATATCAAGTCCTTTATGTCACAGCTCGGCTGCTGAGATCAGGTGATGTTCAGTAACCATGTGTGCTCTTGCCTTGACTCCATTTTATCCATCCACGAACACTCCAGGTTATAGACCTGAAAAATAATGTATCAGCATGGCCATCCATTCTATTTTACTTTCCCTATGTCTCTGTCAAGTTTACAGTCCCTATTACCTTTGTTAGTCCTTTTGTCCTTCCAAATCTTGTTGCTCATTTAGGACAGAATCATTAGCTTTAAGGCAAGTGTTTCTTGTTCATAACTTAAGCCTATACCTGTCTATTCCTAATGTCCTCCCTTGTTTTAGTCTAGATTTTCCACTTTGGCAAACATATCCCACATTTTGTAATTTATTTGAAAATCAAGATCTTTCTCTTTGCATCCTTTTGGATGTTTTTAGTTGGTTTCATGGAGTTGAGAGTACAATAAAAAGAGACTTTTCTCCATCATCCTCAATGGAAAAACCAGAACACCTTTGAAAAAGTTGAATTGACATGGTGAAAAATTGACAGAATTTTTGTTGATATAAATTGCAGAAATGCTTAAGATGGAGAACCAACAAAGCTTGTTGATACATAGAATATAGAAACCAGAAAAAAGAGAGTTGTTAATGATAGTCATTATATTTTCTTGGTTTGAGATACTATGAAGACAATGGTGCTACTTGTGTGATGAAGAAGTCTGGATGGCCAGACTGCTATGGCTAAGTGTATTAAAGGTTCCATCTTAGATGGAGGATGAGAAATGAAAAATCTTTGAGATATCCAGGTGGGGATTTCACATATGCTCTTGGATATAAGTCTGGAGCTCAAAGAAGAGGTTGAAGTTTAGTATGAATTTGGAATAGGTTAGCCTAAATGTGGTAATTGAAGGACTGAGAATGGGTGAACTGGTCTTGGAGGTTGTATAGATAGAAAAGAGTAGAGGGCAAGCTCTGAGACACTCTGATATTTAGAGGTCAGGTATTAGAGAAAGAGAAAGGAGGCTGAGGTAAGAGAACACAATGTCTCTGAAGTCAAGATGTGATACAGTTTGAAAGAGAGAGGGGTCAAACATATGAAATGAGTCTGAATGTTGGAGTAGAATGAATAGAATTCCCATTGAATTTGGCAACATGAAACTCACAAATGACCCCAACAAAAGCACCTTCAGTACATTGTTGGGTAAGGAGCCAATATTGCAGTGGCTCAAATTGGCAAGTTAGATGAAAGTGTGAAAACAGAAAGGTGACATTTTTAAGAGGTTTACTTATAAATAGTTGGTTCTTTCATAAATAGGTAGTGAGATGTAGCATCAAGACTTTTGTTTAATTTTAACATGATACTAGAACATGTTTGTATTCCATTGGAAATGATACATAGAGGGGAAGAGATTAATTATACAGGAGAGTACTGGAATTATTGACATTGTGTAGACCTTAGTAAGGTGAGAGGGAATTTGATCTAGAGCCAAGGTGAAGGGTCTTTCTCTGGAGAGATATGTGTGGTCATATCTCTTATTGAGACAAGATGGAAGATGAGGTATGGGTGTTAATGCAGAAAGGGTTTTTTTTTTAACTCAGTGGTGGGAAGATGATGAAATTTCTTTCTGATGTCTTCTGTATTCTCTGTAAAACTTGAGGGGAAGTCATCAGATTGCTGAGGAGGAACAATTTTGTGAGGCTTGAGATAATGATGGCATTAGAAATACTTTCACTGTTAGGAACTCAAAACATCTGCCCTGTTATATTTGATATATTTAAATAATGACTCTATATTCAGGGATTCTTATTCCAGAAAATAGTTAATGAAACTATAAAGCAAAACCAAATGCCTACTGATACAATACTGTATGAACTAGGACTTATTAGCGTATCCATTTTACAGATTAAAAAACTTGGCCTTTCAGATGTTAAATAATTTGCTCAATGTGACACAGCAGGGAGATGAGAACTGGAGTTCAATGCAAACTGTCTGATCTCAAGGCTTGTGCTACTAATCACTACAATGTATTGCCTGTACTCTTCATAAAATTTAGAACACATGCACGCACAATGAAAAGACTTTTTTTCATTACTGTCCTTACCTCTGCTTCAGAAGTCCTAACACACCCAACAAACTTTTAGATTCTGAATAAAATGAACACCTGATTTCTACATTACTAAAGTCAAGAGTCAGAAATAAAACTATATATTCTAGCCTTAGCATTTTCCATACACATCATGAATTTTTATTTTTAGTCTTTAATAACCAGGCAGTGATGAAATAACTAGAAATTTGGCAGAACTTTGTATTGTACATTATGAGTGTGTGTCTTTATGAATAATCTCTCCTCAATCTGATATAAACATTTCCTTTTATGAACATGTTAATTTTTCTACATGGTGGTTTCCTTTCACTTTTCTTTTTTAATAAGTCAAACACAAGAATGCTGAGATTTGAGAGAGTATCTATATAAAGCAGAGAAGAACAAAAGGTGCTTGGCATTGAGTTAATGAATTAGATTTTAAAAGATTCTGAAAAGTGTTGGAATAATGTGGGTATGTTATTCATGAATCCTGTTTATTTCTTTTGTTTTTCCTTGTTTAGAAGAGCTATCTGCAGTTTAGATACAAAAGTTTCATTTGACATTTCAATTATTATTAAAGATAATTTAAGAGTGGATAGCAGAAATTTAGCTAGAGAGAGGAAATGCAATAAAAAGAAAGAAACCATTATCAGGGAGGGGTAAAAAAGGAAGCTGAGGGGCACCTAGGTGGCTCAGTGGGTTAAGCTGCTGCCTTCAGCTCAGGTCATGATCTCAGGGTCCTGGATCGAGTCCCACATCGGGCTCTCTGCTCGGCAGGGAGCCTGCTTCCTGTCTATCTCTGCATACTTGTGATCTCTCTCTCTCTCTCTGTGTCACATAAATAAGTAAAGATCTTTAAAAAAAAAAAAAAAAGGAAACTGGCAAATGTTTCTGTGATTCCTACATTTTCTAACACATTGGTCATTTACTATAAAATTTTATGAAAGAGGCTTGAATTATGATCCTGTTTTTTGGAAGAGAAAAATGAAACATCATAAAAATGTATACTTTGGTTTAGGGTGAATGTTATATTAATCATGTATAACACATAAAATTGATGTCTCTCCCTTTTTTCTGATATTCTTCTTGCTTACTTTGATTCAGGAAATCTTGGTTGTGGAAGGGTTACTGCTGACCTCTATTGGGAAAAAATTGAAATTTTATTTTTCTTCTTGGTAGAGTGGCTCTACTTGAAAGATATGCTATCCTAAATCACAAGATCCAATATACATAGGGCTTAAGAATAAAGAGCCTTACATCCAAATGGGTAAGGAAGAAGTAAAACTTATGCTTTTTGATGACATGATACTATATATAGAAAACCTTAAAAGACTCCAGCAAAAAACCACTGGAACTGATCAATGAATTCAGTAAGGTCACAGGATACGAAATCAATATACAGAAATCCGTTGCACTTCTATACTCTAATAATGAAACAAGAGGAAGAGAAATTAAGAAAACAATTCCATTTACAATTGTACCAAAAATAATAGAATATCTAGGAATAAATTAAACTGAAGAGGTAAAAGACCTATACTCTGAAAACTCTAAAACAATGATGAAAGAAATTGAAAACAAAACAAAGAAATGGAAACACATTACATGCTCATGGCTTGAAAGAATAGATATTGTTAAAATGTCTCTATGGCCTACGAAGTCTACACATTTACTGCAATCCCTCTCAAAATACCGACAGAATTTTTCACAGAACTAGAACAAATAATCCTAATATTTGTATGGAACCACAAAAGACCCCAAATAGTGAAAGTAGTCTTAAAAAAGGAAAACACAACTAGAGGTATCACAAGTCCAGACTTCAAGTTATATTACAAAGCTGTAGTAATCAAAACAGTATTCTCCTAGCACCAAAATAGACACATAGATCAATGGAACAGATTAGAAAACCCAGAAACAAACCCAAAATTATTGTCAGTTAACCTTTGACAAAGCAGGAAACAACATCAAGTGGGAAAAAGTCTCTTAGACAACTGGTGTTAGGAAAACTCAACAGCTACATGCAAAAGAATGAAACTGGACCACTTTCTTACACCATACACACACACACAAAAAAAACCTCAGAAGAGATTAAGCACCTAACTATGAAACCTGACCCCATAAAAATCCTAGAAGAGAGCACAGTCAATGGTATCTCTGACATCTGCCATAATAGCATCTTTCTAGATACGTCTCCTGAGGAAAGGGAAGCAAAAGCAAAAATAAACTACTAAGACTTCACTAAATAAAGCTTCTGTACAGCAAAGGAAACAATCAACAAAACAAAACTCCCTGAATGGGAGAAGATATTTGCAAATGACATATCTGATAAAGGGTTAGTATCCAAAATGTTTAAGGAAATGATACAGCCCAACACACACACACACACACACAGAACAAATAATCCAATTAAAAGTTGGGCAGAAGGCATGAATTGACCTTTTTCCAAAGAAGACATACAGACGTCTTCACCTGGGTGGCTCATTTGGTTAGGCGTCCAGCTCTTGATTTCAGCTTGAGTCATGATCTCAGGGTTGTGGAATCAGGGCCCAGGTAGGACTCCGTGCTTGGCTTGGAGTCTGCTAGTCCCACTCACTCTGCTCTTCCCCTGTTCCTGTGTGCACTCTCCCATGCTCTTCCTCTCAAAAACATAAAATCTTTTTTAAAAAATACTTAAAAAAAAAAAAAAAAGACAGGGGCACCTGAGTGCCTCAGTGGGTTGAGCCTCTGCCTTCAGCTCGGGTCATGATCTCAGGATCCTGGGATCGAGCCCCACATCGGGCTCTCTGCTCAGCAGGGAGCCTGCTTCCCTTCCTCTCTCTCTGCCTGCCTCTCTGCCTACTTGTGATCTCTATCTCTGTCAAATAAATAATAAATAAAATCTAAAAAAAAAAAAAAGACATACAGATGGCCAACAGACACATGAAAAGATGCTCAAAATCACTCATCATCAGGGGAATGCAATTCAAAACCACAAGGAAATTTCACGTCATACCTGTCAGAATGGCTAAAATCAAAAAGACAAGAAACAATAGCGTTGGTGACGATGTGGAGAAAAAGGAACCCTTGTGCACTGTTGGTGAGAATGCAAACTGATACAGCCACTGCAGGAACAGTATGAAGGTTCCTCAGAAAGTTAAAAATAGAACTACCCTATGCTCCAGTAATGGCACTAATGGGTATTTACCCAAAGAATACAAAAACACTAATTCAAAGGGACACGTGCCCCCCGGGATCACAACAGCATCATTTACAATAGCCAAATTATGGAAGCAACCTAAGTGTCCATCCATAGATGAATGGATAAAGAAGACGTGATTCTGTATATACAATGGAATATTATTTGGCCATGAAAAAGGATGAAATCTTGCCATTTGCTACAACATGGATGGATCTAGAGATTAAAATGCTAAGCAAAATAAGCCATCCAGAGAAAGACAAATACCATATAATTTCACTCATATGTGGAATTTAAGAAGCAAGACAAACAAATAAAAAGAAGAGAATGAGAAACCAAGAAACTATTTAAAAGAAACAGATGGTTGTCACAGGGGAGGTGGGTGGGAGGGTAGGTGAAATATTTGAAGAGGATTAAGAGTACACTCATATTGATGATAACTGAGTAATATATGGAAGTGTTGAATCACTGTATTCTACATGTAGAATGAATATAACACTATGTTTACTACACTGGAATTAAAAACAGAATTTAAGGGGTGCCTGGGTGGCTCAGTGGGTTATGCCTCTGCCTTCGGCTCAGGTCATGTTCCCAGGGTCCTGGGATCGGGCCCCATATCGGGCTCTCTGCTTGGCGGGGAGCCTGCTTCCCCATCTCTCTCTTTGCCTGCCTCTCTGCCTACTTGTGATCTCTGTCAAATAAATAAAATCTTCAAAAAATAGAATTTTAAAAAAGAATAAAGAGCCTTAGCCAATACAGAAAAGTATCATACAATTTGCATTTTCTGAGGAAAAGGAAGATGTCCTGAGCAGAGGTATGCCATATCTGAAGGGAGAACTTCCTGAGTCTTTGATAAGGAATTTTTTTTTCTTTCATTGGAGGTACCCATATCTTGATCACATAATTTCTCTTTGATAACACAAACATTTTTAAGACAAAGCTTCTATGATTTATGTTTTCAAAAAGTTATCATTGCTATATTTGAAGGTGAATTCATTAATTCGTTCTTGTAATTTGGTAAAGTAAGAATTGAATTTGCTTTCCAATCACAATAACAAAGGGGTTGGGGGGCACCTGGATAGCCTAGTCAGTGGAGCAACCGACTCTTAGGATCTAAGTTCTTGATTTCAGGTTGTGATTTTAAGCCCCACATTGGGCAGGGAGCCTACTTTAAGTAAGTAAATAAAAGAGTGAATAAATGGAGAGATGCTAATAACATATCTAGAACTATATACAAATCTTTTTTTCATTGCCTTTGACCTCACTTAAATGTCAAATACAGCAGACGTGTGTTTTGCCACAAGCTTAAGGTCCTGGAAGTTCCTTAACCAGAAATGTTGGGGAAAAAAAACAAAAACAAAAAACCCTGCACATGTCTCCTTTAAAAAAAGCACTGGGTGTGGTGCATAAACAACAAATTTTGGAACACTGAAAAAAAATTAAATTAAAAAAAATGGGTATTAGAAAAATCAGGGGACTAAATTTCCAGTTATTCCATTTTACCCCTTACCAGTATTCTTGATCTTGAAATGTGCTGCTTAAAGTTGAATGCCTCTTTTGAGAGTCAGAATTTTCAGTAAGATCCTAACCAGCAGAGAGGAGTCTCCTTCTCACTAGGAATGAAAATTATTTTCCTAAATCGGTAATGTGTATTTCTAACTGGTGATTCTTTAAATTAATGAAAGTTTATGACCCAGAAGATAGGAAATGCTTTAAAATGTGACATAGCCTTAAGAAATTCAAAATATTATCTAAAATTTTTGCATATTCTAGAAGCAAGATTGGCTCTGTATCTTATAGACCAAGACTATTAGGAAAGAAGAGATTTTTTTTTCTTTCAGATTCATGTTCTTTAAGATTCCAAAATTTTTAAGATTTAAACTATTTCACTTATTTTTATAGCAATCCAGTGAAATAAATATGAACTGGCATTATCACAGATAAAGAAATCAATTCTCCCCATAGTTCACTGCTTTGAGGTAAATCACCCTGTCAAGGAGATGGTAAGAATTTGATGGTGGCTCCAAAGCACCAAATGTTTGATATAATTCCCTAAGCCTCAGTTCATATACTTTCTTGTCTCTGATTTATTGAAGAATAAGAAATAAGTAGTCTGAAGATCAAACAAGCAGGACTGAAAATAAAGGGCCGGAAGAAAATGATACATCCTAGAAGATGAATCTCAGAAGGAAATGGATGATTAGATTTCATCTCCTATCCTAGGGTCATGTCTCTGCTTCTTTGGTAATTAAATTGCAGGCTAAAATTTTGAAAAAAGGAGAGAGAGAGAAAGAGAATACCCACATTATAAAAGTTCAGACTGGCATCTGTGATAAATTATTAAAGATTAATTTAATTAAAATATTAATTTAAAATGTTTGTAAGAAGTATTCACTTTAGATAACATATTGCCTTTCTCCAGAAAAGAATGCTATCTTCCTGTGCTTGGAGAGATGATAATCAGACTGGCATACTGGCAATCAATGTGAATTAATTAAGCAGGAAGTAAACAGGTGTTTCAAAAATTCTCTATGTATAAATACTTTCACCATGAAATAGTTTTGATGTTCAAAAGTGATAAAACAAACAAATAAATGAAATAAGGCAAGCAAGCAATGGAAGAATCCTGTGGGAAATATATTTTCCACCACAGAGTATTTTGTCCTCAGAAATTATTCTGACTACCCACCTCTCCAAGATATATAAAACTACTCTTGGCTAATGCCAGCCTTTACACAATCTATTTACTGCTTTTTTCTTGATTACCAAAATAAACATGTTGAGTGTAGAAAAACGGGGAAAAATAGAAGCACTTAATATTTAAAAATTATCGTCACTCAGCTCTAACCAACTTTGATATTTTATAGATTATTATTTTATGTTTTTTTCCCTGGTTGCAATACCTTTGTGTATTCGCCTTCATAAGTACACACGGAAACTCAAAATAAAAACAAAAATACAGTTTGAGTTTTTTTTTTCATTTTATATACAGTGATATACATATTTTTGTGAAAGCAGTGTATTATATTTATTTGTATAGATCATTATCATTCTTTTTTTTAATAGTTTGTAGCGACTGATAGAAACCTAACTTAATATCCAATATCCTTTTCCTTCTGATAGAATCCCAGTTTTATTGAGAGCAGCAGTGTGCCCAGCTGCAGCAACAAAATCAGCTAAATTTACCAGAGTCCTTTACAGTTTACATAGCCATTGACACATACCCTGCCAATGAGATTACAGGGGTTTCAGAGGAATTTTGTTTTCTCAGTACAGGTCCTGCTTCTACTTCTTTATCCTTTTCCTCTTTCATGTTGCCTTAAAATATGGACAAAATGGCTGGGCTATGATTTCACCCTGAGAGAAAGGTTATGCAAATCACCAACATTTTGCTCTTGACATTCCTTGCTTACCAATTTCTAATCATTTGCTAAGAATGAAATTGAGCCCTTATCTTACATCATACACAGAAGTCAACTCAAAATAGAGTAATTACACAAGACCTGAAACCATAAAATGACTAGAGGAAAACATGGGGGAAAAGCTTTTTAACATTGGTCTTGTCAACAATATTTTGGAATTGTCACCAAAAGCACAGGCAACAAAAGCAAAAGTAAACAGGTGGGACTCCAGCAAACTAAAATCTTCTGCACAGCAAAGGAAACTATTAACAAAATGAAAAGACAACTTACTGAACAGGAGAAGATATTTGCAAATTATGTATCTGATAAAGGTTGATATCCAAAATATATAAGGAACCCACCTAAGTTAGTAGCAAATCATCATCATCATCATCATAATAATACACTTAAAAAGTCATCAGAGGATTTTCAAAGAAGTAATACAGATGGCCAACAAGTACATGGAAAGATGCTAAATATCACTAATCATTAGGGAAATTCAAGTCAAAATCCCAGTGAAATACCACCTCAGACCTGTTAGAATGACTTTTATCAAAAAAAAAAAAAAAAAAACCCACAAAATAATAAGTGTTGACAAAGATAAGGAGTAAAGGAAACCCTTGTGCACTGTTGGTGGGAATGTAAATTCATATAGCCACTCTGGAAAACAGTATTGAGTTGCTTCAAAAAATTTAAAAAATAGAACTACCATGTGATTCAGCAATTCTGAGTATTTATTCAAATTAAAAACATAAATTCAAAAAGTTCTGTGCACTCTTCTGTTCATCACACCATTATTTTACAATAGCCAGTATATGGCAACAACCTAAATGTTCATCAGTGGATGAATGGATAAAGAAATGTAGTATATATAAAAATGGAATATTATTCATGCATAAAAAAGAAGAAAATGTCATTTCTGACAACATGGATGAAATTTGAAGGCATTACACTAAGTAAAATGAGTCTGAAAAAGACAAATACTATATGATCTTTTATCTATATGTGGAACCTTAAAAAAAAAAAAAGAACAAAAAACAAAAACTGAGCTTGTGAATATGAAAAACAGATTGGTAGTTGTCTACACCATGAAGGGGCCAAAAGAGTGAAGGGGGTCAAAAGGTATAAATTTCCAGTTATAAAAATGAATGAGTCATGAGGATATAATGTTACACTTAAGTCCAACAGAGAAAGACAAATTACTCTATGATGTCACTTATATGTGAAATCGAAAAAAGTTAAACTCCTAAGTAACAAAATGTAGCATGGTGGTTACCAGAGGTTAAGGATGAAGAAAAAGGAGAGATATCAGTCGAAGGGTACAAACTTTGAACTGTAAGGTGACTTCTGGAGACCTATGATACACAGTTTAGTGACTATAGTTAATGTATACTTGAAATTTGCTAAGAGTTGATCTCAAGTGTTTACAGACACACACATAGGTAATTATATGAGGTGATACTAATGTTAATTAGCTTGATTGTGTTAATGACTTCACAATGTATATGTATATCAACAAATCATGGTGTACATCTTACATATATGTATTTTTATTTGTTACTCATACCTCAGTAAGTTGGAACAACAAAAACCCTAATTTTCTTAAGCCACTGTTTACTTAACAGTTGTTACAACTGAATGTACCTCTTGTGATATATGAAATGATAAAAATGGAAATGCCATATTTTAATAGAATACATGAAATATGGAAAAAAATAAAATTAGGATGCACTATTTTAAAAATAGTGAACATGTCATAAATTATCTAACCATTCAACAAATAAAGGGCATTTTGAATATCTTCAGTGTTTTGCTATTACAGCAGTGATATAATGGGATTATTTGTACCTATCTATGCCAGTCTACCTTTTCTACCATTTTTTTACCATTTTGCATTCTTTGAGATTTTTTGGATCAATATGGCATCTCACTAATTCATATTTTATCTAGGTTTCTTCTTATTTTTAGGCCATTATTATGTGTTCTTAAATTTGAGCATTTGTGAGCTTATATTTGTGTATATTTACATACATTAAATATTTTACATATATTAAAATATTATAAAAATTATATAAAATATGAAATATTTATATGAAAGAGAATATGTTAAATATTATTAAGGATTATATATTTTATATTTAAGATCTAAGCACCAAAATAGGTTTTTTTTTAATATGTATTTATTTATTTTAGAAGAAAGGAGAGTATGAGCAGGGGGAGAGGGAGGGGGAGAGAGAGAATCCTCAAGCAGATTCCCTGCTGAGTGGAGAGCTGGATGCACGGCTCAGGCCCAGGACCCTGAGATCATGACCTGAGCCAAAATCAAGAGTTGGTCACTCAACCAACTGAGCCACCCAGGTGTCCCCAAAATAGTTTATTTCCAAGATACACATTTCTTTTATTATGAGTAAAGATTTTTAAAGGATATTAATTTTACTTATCCAAAGTTTCATTCTTTTTTTTCCTCTGCTATAACTAGTTCATTGTAATGTTAATTTTCATATATTTTGGGTTTGACAGTTCCAACCTCCTCAACCCCTTACCAACCTTTCATGTTTGCTTCTGAATACAGGAAAATTCTTAGGAAATTCTAGACTGCAGTTTAAAAAAAGAAACAGGGGCACCTGGGTAGCTCAGTGTGTTGGGCCTCTACCTTCGGCTCAGGTCATGATCTCAGGGTCCTGGGGTTGAGCCCCTCATCGGGCTCTCTGCTTGGCGGGGAGCCTGCTTCCCCCTCTCTCTGTGCCTGCCTCTCTGCCTAATTGTGATTTCTCTCTCTGTGTCAAATAAATAAATAAAAATCTTTTTAAAAAATAAAAATAAAAAGCAAGAAACATTCCTTTGGTTTACTCTGAAGACTTTGCTGTTAATGTAGAATTTTGACTACTATACACTTTGCTGCAGGTAGATAGTGATGATACCTGGGAGCAGACATAGTTTAGGAGTCCCTGATTTTCAGGATTCTGGCTCCTTGAAGCTTCTTTGTGGTTGTGAGGTAGGTATCTGGGACACGTATCAAATTCATTGGCCCAGTCTGGGTGTGTCTAGTGTGAAAATATCTACTTCACAAAGCTGTGCTCTTTGGTTTATTGGCAAGGGGATAGAGTGAGGTCTCAGAGTCCATTGTTTAGATAGTAGAGAAATTAGCTCAGCCAAAATGTGCATTTCCCTCATTACCACTGAGGTCAAATATCTTTTCATACATTTCATTAACCAGTACTATCTATATTTTCATGAATTACATGTTTATTATCTTTACCCCTATCATACTGTGTGTGTGTTGTATTTGTTTTTCAATGATTTAAGGGTATTTTGCCTACTTTATATATTAAAAATACTTTCTCCCTATGTCATTTGCATTTCTCAAGTCATTTGCTTTTTTCTATTCAGAATTTTGAAAATTTATTGTACTTAAATGTGTTGCTCTCATTTCTGGCTTTTTATTTTTCTGGCTTTTGCTTTTTGAAGATCTTTAAGAAAGCTTTCTTTTGGGGCACCTGGCTGGCTCAGTCAGTAGAACATGTGACTCTTGATGTCAGAGGGCATGAGTTCAAACCCCATGTTGGGCGTAGAGATTACTTAAATAAATACATAGCTAGATAAATGGATAGGTAGATGGATAGACAGATAGGTGCATAGGTAGGTAGGTAAGTAGGTAGAGAGATACATAGATAGATACATACATATATGACAGATAGATGATAGATAGATAGATAAAAATTATATTTGAAAAACAGAAGGCTTTATTTCACCCAAAGTTATACATGCAGTTGAATATCTTTATCTCCAATAACTTTTATTTTAAAATGTAGGTCTTAATAAGTCCTGGGGATATAATGTACAGCATGGTAATTATAGTTAATAGTACTATATTACACATATGAAAGTTTCTAGGAGAATAGATCATTAACATTCTCATAACAAGAAAAGAGTTTTGTAACTAGGTATAATGAGGGATGTTAACTAGACTTAATGTGGTGATCATTAAGTCTATACACAATATATACAAATATCAAATTATTTTGATGTACACTTGAAGCTGATATAATGTTATATGTCAGTTACACCTCATTAAAAAAATAAAAATTTAGATCTTTAATTTTCTTGAAATTTAATTTGATGAATGAAGTAACAAAGGAAATATGTTAAACATTTTTTCTGAATGGTGGTTGCCTAAACTTTCTGTATGGACAAGACCATAATTTTCCCACAGCTATCATAAAATAAATGTCCATATAATTTTGACTTGTAATATTATAGACTTGTTAATTCTATTTTTTCAATTATTATTAAAGCCTCAAAAATTCTTCAATTTTATAACTTTCTATATAGAAATCTTGCATTTTTCCTTAGTTTTACTCCTTGATATTCAAATTCTTGCAGCTATTTTGAATGGATTAATTTAAAATTTTTTTTCTAATGTTTGTTGCTGACATTAGAGATGCACTTGATTTTGTAAATTGACCTTTGTCCTGCAAATTTCCTAAAACCACTTAATTCTAATAATTTATTTACTACTACTACTTATAATAATAATTTATAATTTATGATATATAATACTTTGTAATAACTTATTTACTAATTTTAATAATTTAGCCACTTTTTTTAGTTCTACATGCACAATCACATGGCCTATGAATGTAAACAGTTTTATCTCTTCCTTCCTAATTCTTTTGCATTTTATTTTTTCTTGCCTTATTAACCTACTGGGCCCACCAGTACAATGATGAACGACGACAACATCAGGTACCCTTGTCTAATTCCCATTCTCAGAGGGAAAACTTTCAACATTCACTATTGTGAATGTTTTTTTTTAATGTGGATCTTTTAGTAAGTATCCTTTATCTGATTAAAAAGTTTCCTTTATTTTTTAGTTTGCTGAATGGCAAATATTAGAATATATGATACATTAGAATGGATGTTGAGAAAATGTTTCTTCTGCATCTACTATGGTGATAATATATTTTTTTTCTTGGTTCTGGTCATGTGTATGAGCAAAATTATTGACTTGGGGTCAGTAAGTCAACCTTGCATTCTTTGAATAAACCCTACTTTGTCATAGGGTCCTGTCAGAAAAGCAATGACTTAGTGAAATGGAGTATCTTGAAGATAGTTAAGTAAAAGGGTGGTTTAAAAAGATATAGACTAGGAAAAAACACACAAGAAGTTTAATAGCAAAACACTGTTACTGTCCCTATGCCTGCAGGCATGAGTGTTGAGATTAGTTACAGAAAGAAAAACAGAAGTTGGAAGTTGGAAAAAAGAGAGTTGCATAGAGAGGGATACCTGATAGAAACTGGAGGAATTCATAAACCACCCTTAGTCTCCTTCTTTCTTCCAGTCTCTAACTAGTGCTCATCAGTGGCCAAATCCAGATGAAAGCTTCTTAATGGAAGAGAAACTTCACTAATGCAACCCTTGTAGGTTATTCTTCCATTGTACCAAGTGGGGTGGACCTGAAAAAGCAACAAAATATGTCAAGTATGGACATGGGTTGATATTTTCATTTGCTTCTGGATTAAGTTTTTGCATTTACATTCAGAAGTGAAATTGGCTTGAGATTTCCTGTCTTACAATTACCTTTATGCTGGCCTTATTTTTGTGTGTGTAGTGTATTTCTTTTTACTGAGGTAAAATTAACATACCATGTTACTATGCTCATTTTAAGTGTGCAACATTGATTTGTCAATTCTGTTCATTACTCAGTGCTCATCTCAATAAATGTAGTCGCCATCTGTCCCCCTACACATTATTGCAGTATTATTGACTATATTCCCTATGCTGTACTTTTCATCTCTGTGACTTATTTTATAACTGGAATTTTGTACCTCTTAATCTCCTTTCTCTGTTTCTCACATCTCCCCACAGCCTCCCCTTCTGGCAACCACCAATTTTTTCTCTATATTTAAGAGTCTGGGTTTTGTTTGTTCATTCGTTTGTTTTGTTTTGTTTTTTAGATTCCACATATA
The DNA here is from genome assembly GCF_010015895.1 of Lontra canadensis. Taxonomy (NCBI): domain Eukaryota; kingdom Metazoa; phylum Chordata; class Mammalia; order Carnivora; family Mustelidae; genus Lontra; species Lontra canadensis. The sequence goes on from NW_022631093.1 coordinate 599,529, forward strand.
AGTGAGATCATATGTTGTCTTTTTCTGTCTTATTTCACTTAGCGTAATACCCTCTAGGCTCATCCAAAATGCACCAAGTGGCAAGATCTCATTCTTTTTTTAGTTATAAACACATCTTTTTTATCCATTTATCTGTGGGGTGGACACTGGATTGCTTCCATACCTTGGCTACTGTAAATAATGCTACATTAAACATAGGGCTGCATATATCTTTTCAAATTAATGTTCTCATTTTCTTTGGATAAATACCCAGTCATGGAATTGCTGGATAATACAACATTTCTCTTTTTAATTTTGGGGGAAATCTCCATACTTTTTTTCCACAATGGTTATGCCAGCTTACATTCCCACTAACAGTGCACATGAGTTCCCTTTGCTGGGTACCTGCAATGTTTATACCCAATGTTTATACCAGCAATGTCCACAATAGCCGAACTGTGGAAGGAGCACAGATGTCCATTGACAGATGAATGGATAAAGAAGATGTGGTATTTATATACAATGGAATACTATCAGCCATTAAAAAAGAATGAGATCTTGCCATTTGCAGTGACATGAATGGAACTAGAGGGTATTATGCTAAGCGAAATAAGTCAGAGAAAGGCAATTATATGATTTCATTCATATGTGGAATTTAAGAAACAAAGAGAGGAGCATAGGGAATAGAAGAGAAAAATAAAACAAGACAAAATCAGAGAGGGAGACAAACCAGAAGAGACTCTTAATTACACGAAACAAACTGAAGGTTGCTGGAGGGGAGGTGGCTGGATAGATGGGGTAACTGGGTGACATGCATTAAAGAGGGCACGTGATGTAATGAGCACTGGTGTTATGTGATGAATCACTGACCTCTACCTCTGAGACTAATAATATACTATTTGTTAATTAGTAGAATTTAAATTAAAAAAGAAAAGAAGTGTTCCCTTTTCTCCACATCTTTACCAACACTTGTTATTTCTTGTCTTTTTGAAATGTTATGCTGTCCTTATTAAGTAGTTTGGGATTTTAAATATTTTTCTCTTCTCTCAAAAAGTGTTTTTAAGATTGATGTTATTTCTACCTTAAAATTTTTTTCAATTCACTGGTAAAGACATCTTATTTCAGTTACGTCTTTTTTTTTTTTTCCATAATGGTCTGAACAATGATTTATCACTCACCAATCCTATCAAAGAAGAGAGTATTTCATTAATCTCTATTCATTGTTTTCTTCCTCATACTTTATCAAGGTTTAATCCTCTATTCTGTTTCCTTTGCATTGAAATGGATGCTTAGCTCACTGAATTTGAATTTTCTTTTCTAGTATGCATTTTAGTATGTAAATATACTGCCTTATCTACATAAGTTTTGATATATAAGATTCTTTTTATGCCTTAGTTACCATTTGATTCAAAATATTTTTTCATTTTCATTCTTTGATTCATAGGTTATTTTGAAATCTTTTCATTCCTAATTGCCAAATATATGGACTTTTCTTTCTTTTAAAATACATTTTTATTTGTTTTTTTTTAATTCCTAGCCAAATTGTATGATCGTCAGAGAGCATATGTATGAAATATGTACAATTTCAGTCCTTTGAAATTGTTGAGATAGGCCTTTTGACCCAGCATCTGGCATTTTTTTTTCTCAGTGTTTTATGCGTGCTTAAAAAAAAATGTTTATTCTACAGTTTCTGTTTAAAAGATTCTTTATATATCCACTCAATCCATTTTTTTATAGTATTCAGTTTGTTGGATTCTTAAGTTTTTTCCTTGATTCGTCAGTTACTGAGAAAAGTGTGGTTCACTATCAGGATGAGAAGTATATCCTTGTGACTGAATTTATTTCTTTTTACAGTTTAGTCAATAAAATGTATGGTTTTTTTTAGTTTTTTCTAACTTATTAGTATAAAGTTATACATATTGTTCCATAATTTCCATAATTTTAAATGGAAAGGCTAAGGAATACTTTGATTTAAATACATAAGAATAAAATTGCAAAAAAAAAAAAAGGATAGAATTGCGTGTGAGTATAATAAACATATGTGATGTTAAAATGGCAGTCTTGTTCCTTTAGAGTACAAGGCATTGAAACAGCCTTTCGTAATGTGTCCTTTACTGAAATGTTGCCAAAATTTCTTCCATCCCAGTGCATATCATTTTGCAAATGATTAAGAAATTAATTACTCTCCCTTAACCTCTGTACTAAGGTAAATGCCACATTGATTGAGAGGCTTTGAATTGGCTTATACTACTTTCTCAGTCTTATCATATGTGGTTTTATGCAATACTGTGTTCTTTTTGACGTTATACTTATTAGAAAGGTTGTGAAGGTGGAAAAGATTAATGGGATTTGAGGCTTCAGGTTTGCTATGTCTTTGTGGAGTCTTGACCTATACCTTCATGGAGCTGGAGCATAATTAATGCTTCTTCTGATTTATGATTTCCACTGCTAGAAAACTACGAGGAAGTGCTCTTACCTGCTAGCACTTTCTTTTCTCTGTCTACAGATATGTTGAATATGAAATATAGCTTTTGTTCATAAATTCCATCTTTTGAGATTTGTTTGTAGTATTTTGGTTGTTACGTAATAAAACATTTTTATACCTTGATCCTAAAGCCAAATTTGAATACTTGCTCTCATTGTATGTCTGGGGGGTATCAAAGTGAAATAGTTTCAGCTTTTGACCTGTGGAGCCGAAAGCAGTTCTAATAATTAACTCTCATTGCATAACTGTAATCAGGAAGGGATCTTCTTCACTGCAATGGCAGGATATTAAGCTGGAAAGCATGAAAATAGCTTCAAAATGTAACAAGAGACCAGGGCTGCCAAGGATAGCAGACACTTATACTTACCCACAAGAGATGACTTTGGCCTTGAGATAACATTGCTGAATGTATAAATGACACATGAGTGGGAAAACTGTCGATGGAATATTAAAGATCATCTTTGAACTCTTTTCCTCCACCCAAACAAGTTTATGGTTTCTTAGTCCTTCATCGTTTTAAATGATTCATAAACTTGTTGAATAGAAGTAAAATCATCTGGCTATTATAAACATATAAAAATATTTTACTCAAAGGCAACCAGATTACATGCCAGAGAGGACTATGTGCTAAGAATGCACTATCTACTAACTCCTACACAGCCATTCTGAAACCTTATGGGAGAGTGCAATGTAATATTCAGCTACCCTTTAGGGAATAAACAATGAACATATTATCATTAGGGAAGTTTAGCCTCCCATGAGATAACATTTTTTTAAATTATTCATCCTCATTATTTCCATAAGAATTATCTCCCTAAAATGCATTAGGTTATTCTGTTTTACCACAGTATTCATTCACTTGCCCCCAGGAAATAAGTTCAAAAGCTTTTAACTTGATATTCAAGGCTCTTTATGATAAGACCACAAGTTATCTCTCCAGCCCAATTTTCCATATTTCCACTCAATTCTGATCTAGAATTCTGTGGTATTTTCTATTGCCCAATCATGTCAGGTAATTCTCTATCTCCTTATACTGGCTATACTAGTTTTTCACTCTGCCGTGCTTTCCCCTTGTTCACTTACAGTGAAAAATGATGGCATTGCTCAAGTGAAACCTTCTCTTTGAACCCTTACTGGATTCTCAGAATGTGTTTTTCCTTGCCCCTGGCTCTCACACTACTAGTACTTGCATTTCCATTTGGTGCTCATTTCACTGTCTCTACCAAAGATTTGAAGGTCACTGTGGGCAGGGTCCATGAGTAATTGATCTTATGTTCCCAATGCTTGGCAATAACTGGCATTTATTTATTAGTCATTCTGTGCAGGACGCTATTTGTTTGAGATACACGTATGAAAAGATAGTATCCCTTGCCTATATTAGATCCTTATTAAATATATGCTGAGTGACTGAATTATATGGGAGGGGTCTTAGTTCTCTGTTGCTGACAATAAGTTCCCATCATCTTAAATAGTGTATGGTTGTAGAAAATCTGATAAACAGAATGAAGGAAGTTATTTTTTAATACCTCATTTGGAAGTTCTTATGAAGTAAGTACAGTCGGGATATTTCATGGTGGAAGAACATTGGATCACTAACTTAGAAATTCCCCATTGCTGCTTTATAATTTACCTTAACAACTAAAATAAGCTTCTCATTTGGCCTGAGTGTTGAAGAACAGAATCTTGAAGGCTTCTCTCCGTGGATGGCTGGATTCTGTCAGTCCCATATGTAGTATGTAGAAGGATTTATAAATCTTAGCATTTGTAGATTTTTTTTTAACTGAGATTATGATCTCTATTCACATTATCCTGAAAGCTGAATCCTCTACTGAAGAAGCTGTCTAAAATATATAAGATTATAAATTTGAGTGCTAAATACAATTAAGAAGTTAGTTTGAAGATACAGTATTAAAAATTTTACTAAGGAATGTAAATTTTTCATCAGCAGTAGGCAGACACTGGAAGTTGTTTTGTTTTTTGTTTTTAAGATTTATCTATTTATTTGAGAAAGAGAGCAACCCTAGAAGAGGAGTAGAGGGGGGAGGGAGAGAATCTCAAGCAGAAACCCGCCCCCACAACCGCCACTGAGTACAATCCTGACCTGGGCTCAATCCCATGACTGATGACCTGAGCTGAAACCAATAGTCTGACACTCAACTGACTGAGCCACCAGGCACCCCAAACACTGAAAGTTTTAAGGTAGTTGATGACTTAGTGTCCATTATATGCAAGTCCAGTTAATGTGCCAAAAGAAAGATTAACTTCACAAACAATGAAAGATCAGAGACCAGATACGAATATAATTTTATAGTTGGCAATAGATGAGAACTATAGTGAGAGCTATTTTGGAAATAATAAAGAGAGTACGCAGATGTTGGAACCATTTTAGAGATTAATCAGTACAGTCTAATGATTGATGAGAGACATGGGGAGAGGAATGTAATAAAAATGACTGGCCTGAGTGCCTGTGGAATGACTTTTATCAAGAGAGGAAACATAGGAGGAGAAATAACTAAAGAATAAGAGTTTATCAGGCAGGATGGCCTATGTTATATTGCATTAATGTGAACCTTCAGATCTCAGGAATTAAAATAGCAAAAGTTTATTTCATGCCCATTTTGGTTTGGCTGGGATTTCTTCTCCACATCCCCCTCATTTGGGGGACTCACGCTGATAGATCAGCCACTGTGTAGAAAGTAACCAGGGACTGTGGCATAGAAGAGAGCATAGATGGGTATTTACCAGCAAGTATACATTCTAGCCTGGGGGTGACACATGCCACTTCCACTCATAACTCCTTGACCAGACAAGCCACAACCACTAGGGGACTGGCTAGTTGAGTCTTACAGGTGATGAGAAGGAAAGGAAAATGGGAGAGGATTGTCAATGAGCAGGTCAGTAGGCCTACTAAGAGGCAAACCCAGGATGCCATTAAACATGCAGGGTTTTGTTCAGACAAATTGCCATGAGAGAAAATGGAAAGGGAGGTTGAGAAAGCCTTTAAACTGTATGGCAAGTCCTTCCCCAGTGAGGGAGGGAAGGAAAGAGAGATCCAAGAAAAGCTCCCAAGACTCTCAGGGAGACCTAGAGTGAATCCACTGTCAGAGGAATCCTCTGTTTTCTGAGGAGTAAACCTGTTTGTTCCAGTGCCCTTGTCATGCTCAGTCATCAGCTGGGAGCAGATCATGAGAAGTACTGTCTCAGTATAAATGCAGCCATGGAATTCAAAGCACAGCAGCTCAAGCCCTTGGTCAGCTGAAGGTCTGTAGATGACACATTCTCACAGTAGCTACAGTAACCCTAATGGCTATCTCTGGAGGTGACAGAATTTGATTTATTTATATTTGATCTGAGATTATGAGGCAGGGAATATAGATGAGAGCAGTATAAGGCAGAAGCTTTATTATGGTGAGATCCATCAGCAGGATGGACAATGGCATTTGCAGCTTAGACAGAAGCTCTGGGGTACCAGTTTGAGAGCAAGAAGGATAGAGGGTGGGACTGAATTGATGAAAAATGGATTCACAACAGCAAGAGGAAATTCTGTATATCCCTACATATAAAATGAGTCTTAATACAGTAGTGTTCCCTTACACAAGTTGTTGATTACATGACTGGAGGATGGAGGGACATCTTAGATAGTTCGTTACATGCCTGCTTAGACAGAGGTAAACAAGTCTAAGTAGAAAAGTTGGAATTGGACTTCCAGATTCCTAGAAGCCAAAATGCCACTGTAAAGAATGCATTCATCCAAGTTAAGGGGACTATCAATGAGACCAGCAGCAATGGAGAGGCTCAACAAGCACCCAAAGCAAAGTCCCCAGAAAGAAAACAGAATTTTAACCCCTATCAGGTAGAGCTCTCTTCCCATAATGGCAATCAAGTAGAATATTCCCTGCTCATTCACCCCTTCCTCTCCTGTTTTGAACTTGGTGGATGAGAAACTAGTAACCAGGTTGTGGGAGGAGGGGTACAAATCATAAGGTAGAGTAGGGAGAAGAAGCCTAGAACTTCCTTTTCTTGCTTCCTGTCTGCCAAAGGCTCTAGTTGGAGGACCGGATGTTTAACCATAAACAAAGCTAGAAGCCTTATTATATTGCATTGGACCCTTCAAATTCCAAATTAAAATCTTTTTATCATTTAAATAATGCCAACATGTGTGCCTGGGTGGCTCGGTCGGTTAAACATTCGACTCTTCATTTCAGCCTCAGGTCGTAATCTCCAGGTCGTGAGATTGAGCTCTCCACTGGGTTCCACGCTGGGCATGGATCCTGCTAGGATTACCTCTCTCCCTCTGTCTCTCCGCATCCCAAAATACATATATTAAAATAACTCCAACATTTTCTAGTACTTAAAAGTGACCTTAAAGCCATGGGATCTGCCTGAGTTTTTATTTAAGGACAGGGTAAGAACTAACCCCACTGAACCAATTTTATGCTAGTATTGGGACATTGAGAGCTATTTATTTTATAAATCTGTTACATAAAAAGGGATCATAGGGGAGCCTGGGTGTCTCAGTCAGTTGAGTGTCTGACTCTTGACTTCAGCTCAGGTCATGAGGTCATGATCTTGGTGTGAGATTGAGATCCACATCAGGCTCACAACCTGCATGTGGAGCCTGTTAAGATTCTCTCTCTCTCCATCTCCCTCTGTGCCCCCACTCTCGAAAGAAAGAAAGAAAGAAAGAGAAAAAGAGGAATCATAAATAGGATCTAATGATGGGGGTAGCTATGCTTGCAGTTGTCTAAATTTTCCAGGAAGGCAGGGTGTCTCAAATGCCTATTTCCATGTAAGGAGACAGTTTGCTAAGTGAATTTTCTTTCCAAATTGGGTAGTTAATATTGCCATATGTAATTGTTTGTTTTTTTAAGTAGGCTCCCTCCACACCTAGTGTGAAGCCCAATGTAGACCCAAACCCACGATCCTGAGATCAAGACCTGAACTGAGATCAAGAGTTCGACACTTGATCAACTGAGCCACCCAGGAACCCCTCCATATGTAATTGTTTTAATGGAGGATTTTTCTCAGTTGAATTTAAGTTTGTGAATCATAAACTCTAGGCCATTGCCATAATTACCTATACTCTAATGAACTCAAAACTAAGATCTCTGTCTCCTTCCTTTTCTCAGAAGCCACTGAGTTTCTGGCACAGACTTTGGCTAAAAAGAATAACCAGATAGTGAGAACATAATTGTGTGTGGAATGATTTATTAATCACTGGGGAATATCTTTTTTTCTTTTTTTAGTTAGTTGCTGTTCTGTCATTTTATAGAGGGAGGGGAACCCAGACACATTAGAAGATTGTTGTAACCTGATTCAAGAGCTAGGGTGCTGAGGGAACAACTCACACCAGAAGGTGACAGCAGGTGTTAGGTGTTCAAGGAATTTCTGATTCTGTCCAATAACACCTCTGGCAGAAGTTGAGCAGTATAAGATTTTGAGTAGGAGTTTAGTTTTTTTGTGGGGATATGGAAAATGTTAATCCATAATGGTCTCTTAGATAATAACATAAGAATTTAGGACTTCAGTTTACTTGGGACTTTAATCGTTGAATTCTAATTTCTTCCAGGAAGTGGATTATGTTTAAATTTGGGGCTTCTCAATTCATTATATTATTACTGACTTATCTTTATGATGGCTTTTGATCTTATTGCCGGACAGCTGATAAGCTATGTTAGACAGCAAGACTGGAAATAGTTTGGGATAAGAGAGAGAATAGCGAGTAAATTTTCAGCCTTAAATCCTGAGTAGCTCAGGGGTTCATTTAATTAATTTGTGGTTCTAGCACATTGCAGTGTCTTTTGGGATCAAGATTTGTAGTATTCAACAGTGGTCCAAGGAGGATGAACAAATGGTCAAATGGTCTTACGAAAGTGAGTGTAGACAACGTAACAGACTGCAGGTCTCCTCCCTTTAGCCAATGTTCCCACCTCTGGTCATGTATAAGTTCATCGGTTAAGCATATAGAGGTAAAGATGAGTGAGAAGCTGAGAAGTATTCTGAGGAAACCCTTATTCCCCACTCTTGATATCTCTCTCCATGCAGAGGGACATCCTTCCCCTCTCTGCCCCTGGCTTTTGCTTTTTCTTTTCTTTTTTTTTTTTTTTTTTTAAGTAGACTCCATACCCAGCGTGGAGCCCAATGCAGAGCTTAAACTCACAACCCCAAGATCAAGACTTAAGCTGAGATTAAGAGTCAGATGTTTAACCAACTGAGCAACCCAGGTGCCTACCCCACCTTGCTTCTCTTAATGATAGGAGAATGGACTACCCTCATTGGTGAGTTTGGGACAAGAAACAAGACATGCTTAGCCTACTTCTTTCTTCCCTGAGGTTTGTCTTTCTCAAGAGAGATCTGGTGTACTCCTAGGTATGTAGAGGAAGGATTGTCATTGTTCTGTGCTGCCTGTGAGTGATAGGTAAGTCTAATTCTGGACAAGAATGTTTTAAGAAGCTCTTTGTTCTCCAAAGCCATTTCCTCCAACCTAGTTTCATCTATTGTAGACTCTGCCTAACATTCTCACTCTGAACTGGCTTTTATCTGACCAGGAAAAGAAATATCATTTATTAGCCTCCTTTATACCTCAGCAAAATTATTCAAAATAATGATATAGTTTGTAAAGAAATTGGTTGGTCAGTGCTGTGAATGCTTAGGCAAAATTGATTGCTGAATGTTTAATTTTTTAAACATTTTCACATACTGTTTGCTATTTTCAGAGGTTTATAAAGGCATTCAAATTCTTTGGTTGAACAAATAGAAGGTGAAGCATAAGGGATATTAAAAGTCAGAAAACCATGCAGGACTTGGCACAGTTGTGTTTCTCAGGCATAAGGATGGTTTTGAAGAAAACAGCTTTGTGAGAAAGGAAACGTGTTTTGTGAAGAGTTTGGTGTGTGATTGTGCAGGGTCTGTGATTGGAAAAGGGCATCAGTGACTGGAGGAGGAATTCGTATGTGGTTATATGTAAGTATGTGTGGATATTTATGGGCATGTGGGTGAGCAGAGCGTGTGCTTGTGTGGCTAGAAGTGTGGGTAAATGTGTATGGGTACGAGTATGTGCTGTACTTCTGGGTGCGTGTGGTTGCATATGCATGTGCACTAATATGTGGCTGGGTGAACATGTGTCTGGGTGCATGTGGGTGTGAGTGTGGCTGGATGAGTGGGTGTAGGTGTGTCTGGGTATGTGTAGATGTGCATTTGTATTCATATAAAAGGTATAGTGGAGGCAGATGAAACCAAAAATGCTTACATAATAACAAAAAAAATCCATTTTCTCAGTGAATTTCAAGATACCTTGTAGGGAAACATCAAACAGATATTAACTTTTCAGAAATTTGCACTTAGAATTTAATCTATAAGATTGGAATGTTAGCTAATGTTAGTTAATATAGCTAGATAAAGCCTAGTCAGAGCCTGTGAATGGTCTTTGGTAAACCAAGGCAATAGTCCTAGATAACCTCGTGGATGGTTGTGCAGTTTCTATGTGTAGGGCACAATTGCTCCTGGGAAGGATGGGAGTAAGGGCTGAAATCCAGCTCTTTCTCTATGTACTAAACCATGCTTCCTACACCTAGAGAGTGCACCTTTTTTCTAATTTTTGCAAAGTTACCCTGAGGTCCTAAATACCACAGCAATATGAGATTTTCACAGTTTATTTTCCCATGTGTGACTTCAATACCTACTTCTCTCTGGAAGAGTTCATATCAATGAGTACCATTTCTCATGGCCTGGAGGAACAAGTTTATTTTCAAGAAAAGGAAAAGCTGACTAGGGATCTGAGAAAGTTGGAAGAGTATACTGACTGTTATCAGAAGCATAAGAAGACATTCATTTTTGATCCAGGAAAATGTATGGATTGGCTTTGAATTCCTTTTAGAGATTATCACTTCTTTGCCTTTTTCCTGGCTTTTTCCAGATGCATTTAGTAATGATTTTTGGCATTTGCATTTTGAGAAAGGACTCTTGAAAAAAAAAAAAACATAAGAACATAGAAATGAATTTGTAGTGTTGCAAAGAAGCTTTACAGGCAAAAGATATTGGGGGAGGTCAGGGAGGCTCATTGACTTTCCAAGGGCTTGTGATTCCCATTGTGACAGCATTTATTTGTTCCTCATAAAATATACCAATTTTTCATGCATTTTCTCTAGAAAAGCAGACATCTGAGGAAGATATCTAAAAGGTATACCTTTCAGGAGAGCTAACTTTGGATAAGGGATTAGTCCAGTGCTTGAGGGGTAGGTAAATAAATATAATAACTTAGCCAAGTATTTTGAAATGTGTCAAAGTGAGACCAAGTATTTTCAAATTGTGAACATAGAGAATTAATACCTCTAAGAAATCTGAAGGGAACACTACATATGAAAAACTGAGTAGGAAGTGCAATGGATCATCTCAAGGAGGTGTTTACCTTTGCCAGCCTTCCCAATGTGCTGAGTCTAGGGCAAAGAAAGTTTCTCAAGCCTCATTTATCCTTTTATAGCACATTAATAAAGTGACTCACTTGTTTGTCAGCACTTTTTACTTCCCAAATTGACATCAATCACACATGCCAAGGTATACAGAATAATAAATGCACCTTCCTCCAAATCTAACTGCACTTGATTCATATACCCCCTTCTAATTTAGTTCCCCGGGCTATCTATTTTAACTCCTCAATGGGACCAGCTTTCTGCATGCCTCAGCAGTTATTTGAAGGGCACAGAACCGTTTCTTTCACCACCATCCCCGACTCCATCTTTCAGATTTCTTTCACTAGTATGTCACTGATGTATTAATTTCTACCATGAGTGATGTAAATGTCTGTGCTGAGGAACTATGGGGATTAACATGATGTAGCATAAAAAGGTGAACATATTGGATACAAACAACCTTAGGTCTGCATCTTCACTCTGCCAACTGCCAGCTCTTTGACCTTGAGCAACAAATTTAAATTCAACGAAACTCAGTTTCCTTGTCTTTAAGGCTATTATGATGATTCCTAATTTTCAGAGCCCTTGTGAAGATCAGTTTATATATGAGCATTACATTAAATATCTAGTTCACTATCTGACAGTATGATAGGAACATTTATGTAATTAAATGTGTAGAAACTACCTATTTTGGTAAATCTGAAAATTATAAAAGCATCTTATAGCAAAGTTTTTTTTTCTTCATTTATTTCAAGTTTTTATTTAAATTCCAGCTAGTTAGCATACAATGTAATGTTACTTTGGGGAGTAGAATTTAGTGATTCATCACTTACATGCAACTTCCAGTGCTCATCACAATGAGTGCCCTTCTTAATACCCATCACCCATCTAGCCCATCCCCCTACCCTCCTTCCCTTCAGCAATGCTCAGTTTGTTCTCTGTACGTAAGTCTGTTTTATGGTTTGGCTCTTTCTTTTTTTCCCCCCATGTTCATCTGTTTTGCTTCTTAAATTCCACATAGGAGTGAAATCATATGGTAGTTCTCTTTCTCTGACTGACTTATTTCACTTCACTGTGAATGGAAAGACTTCATTCTTTTTGATGGCTGAGTAATGTTCCATTGTGTATATATACCACATGTTCTTTATCATCATCAATGGTATTATTATTGACCATCAATTAATGGACATTTGGGTTCTTTTCATAATCTGGCTGTTTTTGATAATGCTGCTATAAACATCAGGATGCATATGTTCCTTTGAATCAATTTTTTTTATATCCTTTGGGTAAACACCTAGTAGTACAATTGCTGGATTGTAGGGTAGTTCTATTTTCAACTTTTTGAGAAACCTCCATACTGTTTCCACAGTGGCTGTACCAGTTTGCAGTTTGGGTCCCTTCTCTTTTCTTTTTGATCAGTGTAGCTAGGGGTTTATCAATCTTGTTAATTCTTTTGAATTGATCTGTTCTACTGGTTTTTTGTTTTCTCTATCACTGATTTTTGCTCTAATCTTTACTACTTCCCTTCTCCTGCTAGACTTAGACTTTGTGTTCTTTTTCCAGTTCCTTTAAGTGTAAGGTTGGGTTGTGTATTTGAGAATTTTCTTGCTTCCTGAGGAAGGCTGGTATTGCTATATACTTTCCTCTCAGAACTGTCTTGCTGCACCCCAGTTTCTTAAGAGCTCCTCCTTGTGGGCAAATCTCATTCTTTAAGGGTAGGTGTGACCATGTAACTTTGTTTAGTAATTTTTTAATTCACCATTGTTCATCTAATGTTTTGGTTTTGGAGAATAAAACATACAATCTTGACTGTCATATTTGTTAGTAATTTAACCCTTTTTAAAATCAAAGGATCCCAAAATCCTTTAAGTCCGCTTTTCCCCTTTCCCGTACTATAGTTGTTTAATTCTTCCACTGTATTTTTATATAAACCATTTATTTAAGCACAAAAATAATAAAAATGTATCAAAATTATAAGTGTACAGCTTAATGAGTTCTCACAAGGGGGGTATACCCATGTAAGTATATTCTGATTAAATATCAGAACACTGCCTGAAATCTTTGTGCCCCTTCGAGTCTCTACCCTACTCTCTCTCCCTCCCATCAAGGGTAATCACCATTCTGAGTTTAACAGCATAGATTAGTTTCACTTCTTTTTAACTTTTTATAAATGGATTTATACAACATGTATTCTTTTGCGCCTGAATCCTTTTATCCGTATTATGTTTGTGAAATTCATCTATATTATGTGTAGATGTAATTCATTCTCATTGTTCTACTGTATGACATTTTATGCAATACTGTAATTAAAGTTTCTGTTTCCCTATTGATGGACATTTTGGTATTATGAACATTTCTAGGTTAAGCATTGTTACGAACAGTGCTATCATGAACATGCTAGTATGTATCTTTTGTTGGACTAAAGTATGTATTTCTGGAGGATATATACCAAGGGATAAAGTTGCAGGATCACAGGATGTATCTACATAGGTTAACTTTGGTAGATACAATCCAACAATAGTTGTACCAATTTACACTCCTACTAGCCTCTGCATAGAATTCTAGTTCCTCCTCACGATTTGCTAATTTTCGGTATTTTCTGTCATTTTCATTTTTACCATTCTGGTTGTTTAATTTGCATTTCCCTGATGACTGTTTGGATATTTTCTTTTTTGAATTACCTGTGCTAGTTTTTATTCATCTTTTATATTGGGTTGTCTGCCTTTTCATGTTGATTTGAAGGTATTCTTTATATTTTGGAATTATACAATATATTCTTATTTATATCTGCTTAGTTTTGCTCCTTATATAATTATGAGGTACATCCATACTTTGCAGATAGGATTGTAGGTCATTCATACTCATTGTTACAGTATTTCATTTTATGGCTTTGCCAATGGGAGTCATTCACTGGTTAATCATCATTTGGGTAATTGACAACTGTTTTGAATAGTGTGGTTACAAACATTTTTATACATTATTTTGGTTCATATATATTTGCATATTTAGGAGTTAAGTTGTTTAATTGTAAGGTAGACACATATATTCAACTTAAGTAGATGTTACAAATTAGTTTTCCCAAGCGCTTCCAATTTTACTTATGTAACTAGTGAAGGAGATTTTCCGATATTCCCAATGATAACAAACACTTGGTATTATCTCTTTAACTTACTTATTCTTCATTTTAGTCATTTTGGTGATGGGCATTTAATGATATTGTCTTTGTGGTTTTAATTTGTCTTTTCTTGATGGCTAAAGAAAACGAGTATGTTTTTACTTTAGGCTTTGTTTTCTTACTAATTAAAATGATTTATTTTTATATTTTGGATAGAAGTGTTTTTTCAATCTATCTATTGCAAATTTATTCTCCCCAACATGTGGTTTTCCTTTTTATTCTCTTAGTAGTATCTTTTTATGAACAGATTTTTTTATTATTAATATAATCAATTTATCAAATGTTTTCCTTATGGTTAGCAGTTTTTATATCCTATTTTTAAAATATTTTCTTATTCTAAGATCAAGAGTATTTTCAACCATGTTTTCTTTTAGAAACTTTATTATTTTACCTTTCATTTTTAGGTATGCAATTCATATAGAATTAATGATTGAGCATGCTGTTAGAGGTCACAATTTTTTTTTTTCCAATATGATCATCCAGTTGACCCAGTACAATTTACTGAGAGTACCATCTCTTAGCCTCTGCTCTGCAGTGTCATAGATATAGTGCTCATATTTGTATAATCCCTGTTTGGACTCTCTGTTCTGTCTCTTTGGTCTATTTGCTTATTCCTATACTAGTAGGAGAGTACTTTATTATGGCTGAACAGTATAATGCAATAGGTCTTGGTTGAATAATTTCTTTAGTTTTGTTCCTTTTCGAGGTTACCTTAGCTAATCTTTGACAATTGTATTTCCATTTAACTTCTAGAATTTTTTTTATTACATTCAGGATTTAATCAGTTTCAGGTGTATAGTATGGTCAGCAATTCCATAAAGTGTTCATGGTTCTGTGATGATATTCCTCAGATATAATAAATCCTTTTAAACCTTAAATTATTCTTTTATTATGGAAACTTTAATTGCTGTGTATTTTGATTTCTAAAAGCTTTGGTCTATTAATTTAGTTACCCTCATAAGAGTCTCCAATTATACCTATACTGGATCATCCATCTCCATCAGTTATCTAATAATCTTGAACTTCTAATTTGAATTTTTTTTTCACTTTTCTCATTCTATCCATTATGAATCTCAACTGTACTTTCAGTTTATTTATTTATATTTATATAAATATATATATTTATATAAATTATATATTTATATTTATATTTATATTGATTTATTTATTCCCATGAGGACTTCAATTTATTTTATTCTCTGCTTCTTTCTTCAGTTCTGCTGGCTCTTGTTTTATCTCTTCTTTTCCAATATTTCTCAGAATCCTGATTATTTCATTAAGTTTTTTAAGTTTCTAATGATACAATTGGTCATGATTTTCATCTGAGAAATTTCTTGAATTATATACCTAACTCTAACCTCCAATAGTATCTATCACATCATCCTTCATAATATTCACTGCTATCTCAAAACAAGAAACAAATTTTGTTCTTGTTTTGTTTATCTGTTCATTATATATCTGCTCAATATAATTAAAGATTATGGCAAACAGAAGCTCTTATTTATTGCAAACAGAAACTATTCCTGTCTTTCACATTTAGCACTTTATCCTAGAAGCTTAATTTAGATTAACACATACCAGGCAATGAATGAATGGGTAATTTCTCGGGAAATCTCTTTTATATTAGGGCTCATTTTGATGGATAAGAGTCATAATATCTCCAAACCATTGTTATAAATTTGAGGCATATCAAATAATCCACAACACTTGAGATTGTTATTTGTCTGTTTTTAAAGCTAGATACTTTGCATTCATTTATGGTCAAAGCATTCTATCAAGAACACATGATATCATATTTTTGTGGAGCCCGAGCTAATGTAAGGTTTGATATGGTAGTTTTAGATACAACAGTTTTCCTCACAAGGTCCCATAAGTCAAAACACTAAAACCTGGTAGACTTCCTTTACCTACCCAAATTTAACAAAACCTAACAGAAACTCTCTTTATTTCATGAAAAATGGAATCTAATATCAGATATTTATATTTTTCCATACTCTACTCTCTTTTCATAGAAATGTGAATAACTTGCTTAAATAAAAGTAAAATTTTTGGATATCTACTATCTATCAAATACTACGATAAGTAATTTTTAAAAATATATATAATTTGTTTATCTAGGGGAACCTGGGTGGCTCAGTCAGTTAAGTGTCTGACCCTTGATTTCGGCTCAGGTTATGATCTCAGGGTTGTGAGACTGAGCCCCACGTTAGGCTCGCTGTTCAATGGAGAGTCTGTTTGAGATTCTCTCTTTCTCCCTCTCTGTCTGACCCTCCCCCTATGTACTCATTCTCTCTCTCTCTCAAATAAATACATCTTTTAAAAAAATAACTCCTATTAAGAAGATATTTTCAAATGATATATCAAGTAAGGGGTTAATATCCAAAATATATAAAGAACTTATACAACCTGACACCAAAAAACCACAAATCATCCAATTAAAAAATGGACAGGAGCCTTAACAGACATTTCTCCAAAGAAGACATCCAGATCGTCAACAGACATGAAAAGAAGCTCAACATCACTAATCATCAAAGAAATGCAAAACAAAACCACAAAAAGATATTATCTCCCACCTGTCAGAATGGCTAAAATTAACAACACAAGAAATGAGTGTTGGCAAGAGTGTGGAGAAAAAGGAACCTTCATACATTGTTGGTGGGAATGCACACTAGTATGGGTCACTGTGGAAAACCACATGGAAGTTCCTCAAAAAAGTAAGAGTAAAAATACCATGTGATCCAGTAACTGAAACTAATACAACACTGTATATTAATTGTACTAGAATTTTTTTAAATAAACATTTGTTGTTTAAAATTCTTATGCAACAATTAGTAACTCCTATTAATTCTAAATGTTTTTATTTTGAGTAGAGAATAACCTTTGGATCTGTTTGTTGCTATAACTTGAGAATATCAGGAGTCATAGTCATGCTCTCTGTACCATAAAATCCATCTATATACTTATCCCAGTAAGAAAACCCTTTTGGCCTTCTGCCCTTCTTCTTCCCTCATTCTACTGACTTGCTTACTAATTTCCTTGGTCCCCATTAGTTGTTTTATATATGGCTTAGTATATGCTAAATATGCTGTATTGAAGAGATACAACATTATGTAGGGCAGTTTTAGAAATGACTTACTGTTTTATTTTATGACATTTTTCTAAATAATGTAGGTTTGTAAAAATACTCAAACATTTTTAAAGTATCTGCATTTAAAAAAGTATTTGATGTTTGTAGATGTTTACTAGCCCAAGTATTTAGCCTGATTATTCTAAGTGAGTGTTAGCATTAGCAGATTTTAAGGCACTTGATTGACTCAGATTTTTCTGTATTTGTCCCCTTATAGTAACTAAGTGCTACTTTTCCATATAAGGAACTGTGCATATGATTTTAGCACAGTGTCCAGAACTTGTCTGGTTTCTAAGGCTTCAATCATGCTTAGTCTCTCTGTTTTGGTCATCACTATCTCCTAAATGTCTGGGTCAGTCTACTAGAAAGGGCATGTGGGCATGTTTCTTGAATATCTCTTCAGAATATATCTCATCGTTCTTTCAACTGGGCACCATCTAAAGTATTACATTTTCTAAATTCCAGGCCTTACTTTTTTTTTTTTTGAAGTGATTGAAATAAAGCTTTGAAATAAATCAAAGATTTGAAATAAATTAAGGTTGAAATAAATCAGCCACACCTATTTTGTCTCCACAGATAATGTTGTAACCAGAAGTCAGTGCTAAAACTTTTTTTTTTTTTTTTTAGTTAAAAAGGAAGAAGAAAAGGAATCACACACACATACCCTTTTCCCCTCAAGACATTCTCAAGAACTCCTTGTTCCAAATTGATTACCTCTCTTTGGTGATTAATTAAGCAGCTTCCTTTAACTGGTATTCAAGCATAGTTATATATTTAATTTTAATTATCTGAGGGAAGAGGTATGTTTCTTAAATAATTAATTAACCACAATTTGAGTTCTAATTCTAAAGCTGTACAACCCATAGTTTCCCAGTGCCACAATTTCAAGTACCTAAGAAACCAACGATTTTCAAAAGTTGATTTCTTCTCATTTCTTAAATATAACTGGTCCACTTAGACCCTCATTTTAGCAGGAATATAGAGAGAAGGATTTTAGCTTTCATAGTTTACTTTGAATTCCCATATTCAATTTTTTAAAAATCTATTCTGTCTTTTGCAACCTTCTCATGTATCTACTTAGTTGAGTGAAATGTCAAAGAATAATTAGACAAAATGGTAGCTTAAATCTACAAGCTAAGCAAATTTTGCAAGGTTTCATTTTGTATAAACACTGCCAGAACCCTAGTGCCTTCCTGTGTTCATCTTCATTTAACAATACAGAAGGTTGTTGTTGCTTCCAGAAGTGCCTGATTCACTCTTTTCTTCTTTTAAGTTGCCCAGATGCCTAATTAACAGTGTTAGCTCTCCTTTTCCTATGTACACACTGATAGCTTCTTTTTTTTTTTAACTTTTCTCTAGAGGGCTTTCTTTGGAATGCTTGGCTCCTGCATGGGGCAAGTTGATGCCCCAAGGGTAGTCCTCAGATAATGAGAGAGACAGTTGGATAATAAATACTGACTGCCTCATCCTTCACATGTTATAACTCTGTGGAATGATCTCTTCACTCAGAGGTTCCCAGTGGATGAGCCTCAGTTTCCCTCAGTGGTCTCCTGCACATCGTCTTACTCTGTGTTAATTTCCTTCCATCACATGTTTCCCTTTACCACTCCTCTGTACTCTTAATAGGATCAGCTCCCTAATAAACCACTTGCACTCAAATCCTTATCTCAGTGTCTGTTTTGGGGGGAACTTATTTTAAGTTACTGGTTTTTGTGGGTTACTTTTTTCCAGTTTATTGAGAAAGAGTTGACATACATCACTGTATAAGTTATGCAGCATGACGGTTTGATTTACAAATATTGTAAAATGATTACAGTAAGTTCTGCCAACATCCATTTTCTCATAAGAATACAATAAAAAGAGGCAGAGGACATGAACAGACATTTCTGCAAAGAAGACATCCAGATGGTCAGCAGACACATGAAAAAGTGCTCCACATCACTCACCATCAGGGAAATACAAATCAAAACCACAATGAGATACCACCTCACACCAGTCAGAATGGCTAAAATTAACAAGTCAGGAAATGACAGATGCTGGCAAGGATGTGGAGAAAGGGGAACCCTCCTACACTGTTGGTGGTAATGTAAGCTGGTGCAACCACTCTGGAAAACAGCATAGAGGTTCCTCAAAAAGTTGAAAATAGAGCTCCCCTACGACCCAGCAATTGCACTACTGGGTATTTACCCTAAAGATACAAACGTAGTGATCCGAAGGGGCACGTGCACCCAAATGTTTATAGCAACAATGTCCACAATAGCCAAACTATGGAGAGAACCTAGATATCCATCAACAGATGAATGGATAAAGAAGAGGTGGTATATATATATAATGGAATACTATGCAGCCATCAAAAGAAATGAAATCTTGCCATTTGCAACAACATGGATGGAACTAGAGGGTATTATGCTTAGTGAAATATGTCAGTGGGAGAAAGACAACTATCATATGATCTCCCTGATATGAGGAAATCGAGAAGCAACATGGGGGATCTGGGGGGTAGGAAAAGAATAAATGAAACAAAATGGGATCAGGAGGGAGACAACCATAAGAGACTCTTAATCTCACAAAACAAACTGATGGTTGCCAGGCGGGGAGGGGGGTAGGGAGAGGGTGGTAGGGTTATGGACATTGGGGAGGGTATGTGCTATGGTGAGTGCTGTGAAGTGTGTAAACCTGGCAATTCACAGACCTGTACCCCTACGTCTAATAATACATTATATGTTTATAAAAATATATGAATAAATAAAAATTTTAAGAAAAGATGTAACATTTAACATAGTTAAATCAAGATGTTGCTGAATGAATGAATGAATAAAGTGGAAAAAAAGAATACAATAAAAAGAAAAGAAAGAAAGGGAAAAAGTTTTTTTCTAGTGATGAGAACTCTTATGATTTACTCTCTTAACAACTCCTACATGCCATACAGCAGTGTTAGCTATAGTCATCATGTTGTACTTTTGAGAATGCTTAGTACATTTCATTCAAGATCTGACGAATTAAATACAGATGCTCATTTTAGGTTAATAGTGTTAGATTTGAAAGAGATACATGTTTTGCTTTTGCCAAATTGATTTGTTTTAAGGACTCTTTTGCTGGATCTCAGGGTTGTGAGTTTAAGCCCCTTGTTGGGTACAGAGATTACTTAGAAGTAAAACCTTTTAAAAATAATAATAAAATAAATAAAATGACTGTATAGAACAATACTCAATAACATTTTATGGTTAATTAAAGACTATTTTTACTTCTGCAAACTCTGACACTTTATATAATCTTGTAATGTGACTAAGCAAGTGGTGTTTCTAGTTATTAATTCAAATAGTTCAAGCACTGAGATTTGGACAAACCAGAATTTCTTAGTTGGCCCTCCAAAAAGTAGCACAGGGTACAATTAAGATATACAGGAAATTAATTTGTATTTCCCACCTCGTCTTGCTTGGTAGCCCCCATTTCCATTTCCATAAATAGTAAACACTTAACAACTGCTACCACAAAATAGCCCATTTAAGATTACTCAGCTTTTTTAAGTGAACCCCCCTTTTTTAAAGATTTATTTGAGAAAGAAAGAGAGAGCTCACATACACGGGGAGAGGCAGAGGGAGGGGAGACGATCTTCAAGCTAACTCCACGCTGGGGGAAGAGCCCCCTGCAGGGCTCAGTCCAAGGACCCTGAGATCCTGACCTGTCTGACCTGAAATCAAGAGTTGGCTGCTTAACCGACTGAGCCACCCAGGAGTCCCTAATTTAAAATACTTCTTATTAGGAGGAGAGTAGTAGTCTTTCAAGGCACCTTTTCCTTTGTTTACCCCTTCTCCCAAGGTCAAGTTCAGGTAATATTGTGATGGTAGGGGAGGAACTATCTAGACCTCAGGGTAGCTCTCACCAACTTTGACTGGGGTGTAGCAGTTTAATATGTGTTTGAATGGCTATACCTCTGAGATTCAGTGCATTTTCCATCTGCCCTCCAGTTTTCTTCTCCCCTCAAGCCCCTAAAAGGCAAGTCACTTCTTAATTTTTAACTACCTGCCAAATCCCCCATCTTCCCCACTGTCAGTCCACTGAAAGAGCCTTTAGGTCTAAATATCTTCCATGCCACATGGAGGGCTGGTATGTGAGGGCCACCCTGTATAAACATGTCAAACAGACAGACTCTGCTGTACTCTCCTTGCCAGTGGCTGCAAGATACCTCTGAAGCATTCTCTGGCATTAGCCCAAATGGTAAAGAAGGACATGCTCTCACTGCTTTTCACTTACTACTATCTTACTCTTTCTCCCTTTATCTTCAGCCCAGGGTGGTAGGAATATCTGACTTCATCTCAAGGATTCTGGCAGAGTGACCCTAATTACACCCCCTCCAGAGCTCTCCAAACCCTCTCCACAGTAGGTCGGCTTCTTACTGTGTTCCCTGACAGCCTTCCTTCTCTGTGCACTGAGGCGGATTCTAAAAACCCAGGCTCCAACTCTCGTTTTGCTTTTTCAGTGTAAAAGGAAGATTTTGAAATTTAGAAAACATATTACTCCCAGCAAAGCTTGGTTCACAGGACTGTCATCTAGCTGTGAACTCAGGAACATTTAATTTTGAAGCTCAAAGTTGAATAATGACTTATTTGTTCTAGGAAATATCTCAAGTAATGAATATTACTCATCTAATGGGTGGGGAGTCATAGAGAAGTGGATTTATGGTGAATAAAAAATACATTGGTTTAATATTTTCAGAAGTATACTTTGAACAGTGCACCTTAAAATAGACTTTTATTCACATATCCATTGATGAATAACCCAAATAAAGCAGAGTATGTGAGGCTGATGATACTTAACCGTGTAGGGTTATACAGCATATAAATTTTTTGAATAAGAGGTGAAAAATTATATTCCTTTCTGTTTATCTTAGCTTTATTACTGCAGAAAGTATAATAAACAAATTCATTCAAGTTCAACCTCAAAAAATTAAAAGAACATCATTTTTTTATAAGCCCTAACTTCACCACAATTATAACAGTGACTCTCTGGTTTGGTGAACACAAGAAGTTTAATCAGTAAACAAGAGGGTACAAATTCTAAAATTTCATCCTTTGTAATACGTATATCTGCATCAGTTAGATGAAATATTCATCTACCCCAGAAATGGTGTTGTTTATCCCAGATTTGCAAATACTTATGCACTCCACTATTTATTTCCTCCTGACTCACTGCTTCCAGAATGAGAAATGAGGAAGTCAGAATTGGTCTGCTTCACAGTTGCTTTGTGGATGGAATCAGGAATATATGAGAAGGGTTATGCCCAGTGGATACTTACAGTCTGGTGAGGCAAATAAACATTTGACAAGGAGCTCATTTTTTCTGAGCACCTTCCTCTGCTAAGTGCTTTCAGAGAAGAGAGGGAAAGATTTTGCATCTCCTTAAAGACCAACTATCCTTTTGTCCTGGAGGCTCAAAATGTAAATGGAATGGAAGGAGAGAGCCATCATGTATTATTACTTGAGGATCCACTCTACAGGTGCTCTGCATACCTTCCATTATTTAATCCTCCAAGCAGTCCCACAACAATCTCATTTTTCAGATGAGCAAACTGGACCCATAAGAGTTAATAGGCTTTCTCAGGACCACATTCCTGGTAACTTACTTTCATGGCATAGACTGGTACCAGAACCCAGTTCTAAATCTCTGGCCTTTTACACTACACCAAAACATGCAAATGCATGTTTACATTTGCATTTGCCTTTTCTCATTTTGGCTCTGTTGGAATTTTTTTCCTAACAGGTCAGTTTATCAGGATGATTCTATAGTTCAAACAGGAACCAAGACCGTTTGTTGCCAGAGCATGTAGAGACTACCTGAGAATAGGAACTTAATATCCCAGAATAAAGTCCTAGAGAATTATGACTAATAACTAACTGGGAAATCTTAGAGGCTTAACACAAGTGCAAGGATTTACTTTTTTTCTCTAGATTATTATGGTACATCTGACAATCTTTGATATTTTACTTAGTACATTATCTATTTTGTGCTTGCTACTCAGCCAATCATCATCATCATCATCATCATCATCATCATCATCAGAGTTTATTATGCCTGGACCATTGCCTAGCACAAACTTGGGTTTTTTGTTTTTTTGTTTTTTGGGGTTTTTTTGTATGGATTGGCAAGGTAGAAACTATGATATGCCTTAATGTACTAACAGAGATGATTATTTCCACATCTCAATATTATTTTCAACTTCAGTGTTTAATTTGATTTATAATCCACTAATTCAATAAGTGGTGAGTAAACCATTAATTCATAAATTGTACATTATCTTTTTAGAGCAGAGAGCTGCCACTTGCCTGGGAAGTGCATAGGATTTGAGTCTTGTCCGCAACTCTTTTATTTAGAGTTGATTTAGAGTGTATTTAGGGCTAATTTAGAACTGTAAACTTAAGAGGACTTCAAAAAAGATTTTTCCTCCTCATCATTTTCCATTGAGTTTGGAAATGATGTATTTAATCAGATAAGCTTCATGTCAGAAGATAGATGGGAGCAAAAAGTAGGTAGAGAAAGAAAATGAGGAGAGTAGTATGAAAAGAAATATACCTCAAAGTCAATCCAACCTCACACTAAGTTAAACCACTTTATATGGAAGGAACATTATCAGACATACGTCCACTTACCCTGCTCCAGGAAAGAAAGAAAAAAAAGAAAGAAAAGTCCAAAGAAAATATAAGACCTTCAACTTTTCTTTGACATTCAAAAAGAGTATTTTAGAGTAGTTGATTACAGTTAGAACTTGGTAATTTTCCCCTGAGCTCGCTTTAGCAGACCTTAAAAGGTGGTATGTTTCTCTGTGTGAATTTCTATGTCTGGGGTGACATCTGGAGAGGAGAGTTACACTTCAGGTTTATAACCTTACTTTCCAGCCTTTCTGGAAAGTAACTTAGCTTTATTTACACCTGCCTTCAGAAAATAAACACTCAAGCAGCCCTGATGGCAATAAACCAGATGGAATCAATAATTTACATATCTCCAGAGGAGTCTGTCAAGAAGCAAAGCAGAGGAAATGATTGACTATTTTACATAAATTGCCTTATTTTAACATATATGAGATGCATACTTTAATTGAATTTAACTGATTCTATATTTGCCTCACTTACATACTCCTGAGGACCAGTGCAATGTTCCTTGAAAGAAGAAAGAGATATGGGGTGATGGGAGTCAGAATAGAGGGCAGAAAGAAAAGAAAAAGGGGGCACCTGGCTGGCTCAGTTGGTGGAACATGTAACTCTTAATCTTGGGGTCATGAGTTCAAGCCCCACACTGGGCATTGAGATTGCTTAAAAAAGAAAAATCACAAAGAAAATAGAGTAAAAGGAATTCAACCGTGCTGAGTTCTTTCCCTGCCAAGAAATTTTCCAATCCCAGTGACTTGATTTTCTTTGATCTCTTCACTATAAACACTCAGATAAAATAACACATTTTCCCCACCCTATAAGAATATAAATATGGCCATTTAACTTCTCCATGTTGTTCTCTAAATGGATTTTATTCATAAATGTGCCTACAACTGAATTATTTAGAAAGGTAGACATAGATGTGTTATGATCAGTGTCAGAAAACTGTCTCCTGCTTTGCAGAAAGTACAGATCCCCATCCTCTTTCAGACTCACTGTTTCCTTTTTCTCTCTTTTCATTTGCTATGCTTCATCAGCTTCACTCCCAAGCCCTTAGGTGATGTTTTCCCTGATTCATCTATCTCAGCAGGAGGAGGGACCATGTCTCCATCCACCGCTCTCTTTTTCATACTGAATTTCTGTGTGTTTCTGCTGTTACACTTCCAGGTACAACTCATAGGTTCTTCATGTTCAGTTACCCTCTAAATTTAATCTCTGAATTTACACTATACTTACCAAGAATCAGGACACTATTCTTTGTTTTATTTTATGTAATGACTATTTCCTTTTCACCTGCCCTTAATAAAAATTCATCACATCAATAAAGAATATACTGGAAAATAGAATAATAATTTTTTTTTTCCTTTTCCTGCCTACCTAGTTTTCTTGAAATAGCTTCAAGACTATGTTACAGCTTTAAAAACAAACAGTTGAGGGGCACCTGGGTGGCTCAGTGGTTTAAGCCTCTGCCTTCGGCTCGGGTCATGGTCTCAGGGTCCTAGGATCGAGCCCCACATCGGGCTCTCCGCTCGACGGGGAGCCTGCTTCCCCCTCTCTCTCTGCCTGCCTCTTTGCCTACTGTGACCTCTCTCTCTCACTCTCTCTCTGTCAAATAAATAAATATTAAAAAAAAAAAAAAACAGTTGAATTTGCAGCTTGGTTTTCACATCTGTGCTTCCTTTAACCCCCACTCCACTAATTCTTATTCTTTTCTTAATGCAAACTCTAGCCATCCCTTCTTTAAGGTGACCATGTGTAATCAGGTTCTTTAGATCCATTTTAGGATGGTGGTTGATGAGATAAAGTGAGTTCCCACTGAGTGAATACAGTCTCTAGAGTCATCATAAGCCATAGGCCTTGATCACAGGTCATTTGAGGTAATAGGCAAATAAAAAGCAAACAGCAAAATAGTAGACTTAAATCCACTTTGAGTTGCCACTGCATACCCACTTGAATGGTTAACATTAAAAGGACTGACAATCCCAAGTGTTGACAAAGATATGGAACAACGAAACTCTCATACATTGCTAGTCAAAGTGCAAAATTATACTTGAAGAAGGATCACTGGAGATACTTACAGAAGTTTGACAGTTTGTTCAAATGTTAAACATATATTTACCGTATGACTCAGCATTTCTACACCTTGTTATTTACCTAAGAAAATATAGGATATAATCCAAATTTGGATATAATCCAAATGCCATTGACTGGTGAATGATAAAGATACTTGGTATATTCACACAATGTAGTACTACAGAGCAACTTAAAAGAGACTAACACTTGATACAGCAACATGAGTGAATCTTTCTGTTTTAAGATTTTTATTTATTGGGGAACCTGGGTGGCTCAGTTGTTGTGTTCCCTCTCTCACTCTCTCTCTCTCTCTCTCTCTCTCTGTGGAGTAGATAATAAAATCTTTAAAAAAAAAAAGATTTTATTTATTTGTCAGAGAGAGAACAAGAGAGTGGGCACAAGCAGGGAGAGCAGCAGGCAGAGGCAGAAGCAAGCTCCCTGCTGAGCAAGGAACCCTATGTGGGACTCAGTCCCAGGACCCTGGGATCATGACCTGAGCTGAAGGCAGCCTCTTAATTTATTGAGCCACCCAGGTGTCCCACCATGGGTGAATCTTGAAAGTATTATGCCAAGTGAAGGAAACCATACATGAAAACTACACACTATATGATTCCATTTATATAAACTTTCAGAAAAGATTAAGTCTAGTAAAAGAATGATTAGTACTTTTTACTGCTTTGGGTGAGGGGAAAGGATTGACCACAGAGGGACACAAATGAACTTGTTAGAGTGATGGAAATATTCCATATCATGATTGTAATGGCAGTTACCATTCTATACA
This sequence comes from Lontra canadensis, assembly GCF_010015895.1. NCBI lineage: Eukaryota > Metazoa > Chordata > Mammalia > Carnivora > Mustelidae > Lontra > Lontra canadensis. The sequence goes on from NW_022631093.1 coordinate 626,201, forward strand.
CGTATAAAAACTTATTTCAGTGTACAGTTAATATTGTTGAATTTTACATGTAAATTACACTTCTATAAAGCTGACATAAAAAGAGTTGAGTTAGATTATACTGATCAAAAGGAGAATCCTCTTTAAAAAGGGGGGAGGAATATATTTTGAAGAAGGAAGGAGCAATATTAGGGCCAGGGAGGGAGGGAAGAAGAAAGAGAAAGTAAGGTATGAATGAATATAGTCAGAACAGTGGAATGCTTTGCTGTAATGCAGTAACAAAATTGAGGTCATTTAAAACACTGTAGTTTAGTCAAGTAGTATTCAGGCCTCTCAATAAAGACTAAAATTTAGGGGCACCTGGGTGGCTCAGTGGGTTAAGCCTCTGCCTTCAGCTCAAGTCATCATCTCAGGGTCTGCCTGCCTCTCTACTTGTGATCTCTCTCGCGCGCGGTCAAATAAATAACTAAAAAATCGTAAAAAAAAAAAAAATTTAGAATGTGCCACTCCCAATGGGATATATATTAAAATAATGAGATAAAAGTGAAAAACTAGGGGTGCCTGGTGGCTTAGTCACTTGGGCATCTGACTTGATTTCAGCTAAGGTCGTGATCTCAGGATCCTGAGATCAAGGCCCCTGTTGGGCTCCACACTCAGCAGGAACTCTGCTTGAGTTTCTCTCCCTCTGCCTCTGCCCCCACTCATGCACACATGCACACACATGAGCACATACCCTCTCTCTCTCAAATAAATAAATAAATCTTTAAGAAAAAATGAGAAACTGTTTGCAAACAATATAAATGGTAATGAGAAACAGAATTAAATGTGGTTTGGGGAGGAGTTTCTGTTTTGTTTTGAGATTTTTAAAAAATTTTACGATCTACAAAAGCTCTACGTATTTAATATGTATATAACTTGATGAGTTTAGACATAAGTGCTTATCGTGAATCAGTCACCACAATCAATGCCATAAACATGTCTATCACCTCCGAAAGTTTCCTCCCACCCTATTTATTAATATATTTGATTGTGATAAAATATCTAACATAATATCTATCTTCACAAATTTTTAAGTATATGGGGAGGAGTTTGACAAGTGTAAAAAAAAAAAACAAAAAACAAAAAACCAGTGGTGAACCCAAAAGGGAAAGAATTTAAATATCATTTAAAAAGAACGTTATTACCCAAAAGCCGATCAAGAGAAACTTCTGAAGGTTCTAGCATTGTTTCAAAGTCTGTGTAAGTAATACAGCATGTAATTGCCTTGCTTTTTTATTTTCCACTTAGGGCCATCTTCCTAGAAAAGCTGTAGACTGGAGAATGGTTGAAGCTCACCATGCTGGGGACCCAGGTAGGTTTGCCTGGAATTGGAACAACTCTTGCTGTTTGCTGTTTAGTTTCCTGTCCTTTTTTTTTTTTTACTACCATGAAGGATCAGTTATTGCCCAGAATAAGAATAGAACAAGATGTCATTTTCTTGGCCATTGGCAGATTTCTGTTTCCAGAGGCTTGATGCGATAATCCATTAATCTTCAGAATATTAAAAATGATGTATTTGTAGGAGAATTTGAATCATTCTATCCTAATTTCAGGAGCAGCTTTATTTTTCACATTTGGAAGCTATTCAGTTGTCATGGTGAACAAATTATTTGATTTTTTTTTTTTAGTAGATTTTATTCTTTGAGCCTTTTTAGGTTCATAACAAAATGATAGAAGGCACAGAGATTTACCATATGCCCCCTATTCCCACACATGCTCAGCCTTCCTCATTATCGACATTCCCTATCAGAGTGGTACAGTTGTTACAGTTGATCAACCTATATCACCCAGAGTCCATCATTTACATTAGTCCATCATTTACAATAGAGTTCACTGTTGGTGTTGTACATTCTGTGGGTTTGGACAAAACTTTTTTTTTAAGATTTTATTTATTTATTTGACAGAGACAGATCACAGGTAGGCAGAGCAGTAGGCAGAGAGAGAGGGGGAAGCAGGCTCCCTGCTGAGCAGAGAGCCCAATGCAGGGCTCGATCCCAGAACCTGGAAATCATGACCCGAGCCAAAGGCAGAGGCTTAACCCACTGAGCCACCCAGGTGCCCCTGCACAAAACTTATAATGACATATATCTATCATAATATTATCATAAATAGTACGTTCACTACCTTAAAAACCTTTTGCTCCACCTATTCATCCTTCATATCGCACTAACCTCTGAAATTCATTGACCTTTTTACCATTTCCACAGTTTTACCTTTTCCAGAATGTCATATAGTTAGAAACATACAGTATGTTTGATTGGCTTCTTTCACTTAGTAATATTAATTTAAGTTTCCACCATGTATTTCCTTTTCTTAAAGATTGTATTTATTTATTTGTCAGAGAGAAAGAGAGCACAAGCAGGGGAGTGGTAGGAGAGCCTGACACAGGGCTCGATCCCAGGATCCTGAAATCATGACCTGAGCCAAAGTCAGATGCTGAACCAACTGAGCCACCCAGGCACCCCTCAGTGTGCTTAGTTTTGCAAGAGACCACCAAACTGTCTTCCATAGTGGCTGTATGATTTTGTATTCTCACCAGCAATGAATGAGAGTTCCTGTTGCTTCACATCCTTGCCAGGATATGGTGTTTTAGTGTTCTGGGTTTCAGCCATTATAATAGGGGTGTAGTGGTATTTCATTTTAATTTGCATTTCTCTAATGACTCATGACACTGAGCATCTTTCATGTGTTTGTTTTTTTGTTTTGTTTTGCTACCCGTGTGTCTTTTTTGGTGAGATTTCTGTTAAATCTGTTAGATTCTGTTTCCTTATTGTTGAGTTTTAAGATGTCTTTGTATACTTTAGATAGATTGGTTTTGAACACGCACATTTCCTTAATTGTTGACTGATGTGTAACTCTTGTTATGTGGCACTGTTGGAAATAATTTAGTAAAAAAACAGGTTAAGAATAAATCACTAGAGGGACGCCTGGGTGGCTCAGTTTATTAAGCGGCTGCCTTCGGCTCAGGTCATGATCCCAGTGTCCTGGGATCGAGTCCCACATCGGGCTCCTTGCTCAGCGGGGAGCCTGCTTCTCCCTCTGCCTCTGCCTGCCTCTCTGTCTTCCTGTGCTCGCTCGCTCTTTCTCCCTCTGTCCCTGACAACTAAAAAAATAAAATCTTTAAAAAAAAAAAAAGAATAAATCACTAGATTTCTCTCTCTAATGGGAATTAGAGGACTTTGGTGACTCAGTAAAAGGTGAAAAGAAAATTTGGTGAAACTTAAGGTAACATGATAATATACAAAATTCTACTTAGAGACAGATTTTAGTCATTCTTAAACCTAAATCTCCAGGACAATTTGACCTGAATGACCTGTAGTAATCCTTTTGGCTACAGAAAATGAGCTCAGTATCCCTCAGTCAGAAAGTCCGTGTATTTATATCTACTATGAAAGGTACCAATTAGATCTTCAGTAAATTTTATAACAATAAGTGTTTATCCCTATGCTGTGGTTATATATAAATTTGATGAACTAGTGATTGTTTTGAAAAAGATATTAACTTGTTTTTAAAAAATTATTTCTAAAAGGAAAAGGCAAAGTTTTCTAAAGTAGCCTCATCTAGTAGGCATTACCTATCTAATATTGCTAATCATAACTGTGAATTTATCTGACCTTTATTAAATTTGCTAGATAGAAGTGTGACTTCGCTGTACCACAGAGACATTCACACTTGTGTCAGTGTTTGAGAGAGTGCATTGCTCATGGAACTTAAACAAGGGGGTGACTGCAGGTGCTGATTTGCCTGCTACTATGAGCTTTACGATAATGATTTTATTCCCTTCGTCTTCTGTCTACCCACAAGTAGCACAATACAACAGTGATTGCCTGTGGGCAGTATCAAAGAGGTTCACTCCAGAAACTCACTTACTCGTTTCCGTTGTGCAGCTTCTTGAGTGTTCAGGGTAGGTGGAAACAAGGGAGTTGTCTAACACAGAGAAAAATGATTCCTCCTGTTCAGTTATAGGCTGGAGGTTCCAGAGTCTTCCATGTTCACTGTATAGCCTCAGGCTGGCTAGCCATACTGTGGCTTTCCTAGGTATTATTTTAGACCTTCAGAATGAAGGCTACAGATCTTCTCAGTCACCCGAACCCTCTGCATTCTAGTCCTCTGCATAGCATGTCAGGTCCTTTTATTCTCTTCCTTGAAAAGTTTAAAACTATAGGAGATTCCTTTAAATTTTGAAATCTTCAGCCTACTTTACAACTTCAAGCCAGCGGCAATCTGATCTATGTATGAAAAGCTAAAACAAACAAAATAATAAGCATGTGTTTTGGGAGCTTTTGGTATCCCTCTCAGCTAATCATTTCTCTGGCTCAGCTGTATGAAACCTATGTCCCATCACATCAATTGCTTTACCCCTCAGATGTAATTTTATAGTTGTATCAGGTAAACACTATATAATTCATTTTCTCCTTGTGTGTATATTATTTATCTTCAGTGTTCCAGGTTTGCAATTTATACAAGTATTTCAAGGATCTTATAAACTAATGAAGGAAGACAGGAAAGAAAATAGGTGTAATAGGATAAAAATTAATACTACATGAGTGTTATCAGCATTTGTCTTTTCCCCGATGGCTACAGAGTACTCTGGCTTTAATGCTTCATTCTTAGTTTCCTCCTCTGAATATTTCTTCCCACCCTCAGAATAAGCCATGCAAAAGTGATTATTTTGAACTTCTGTAATAAAGAAGCAAGAGAATAGAGCAGAAGGAAGAGGATAGAGGAATCTACAGTTCAGGGTTGGAGCAGGGCTTCTGGAGGGAACTGCCAGTAAGAAAGTAAAGTAAGAAGATAGGAGAAATGAATGACACTTAAAATAATGGAATTATGGGAGAAATTGTGGGCTGATAATAGATATCCCTTCTATCTATCTTGCCTGAGGCTCCACTAAAAGAGAAGCTAGAAGTAAAAGAAAGAGTAAACTCATAGTATAGTGAAGAGAAACGGAAGGGGATGTTCCAGATACTGAGGGATTTCAGCAAACTTCTCGGAGATGGAAAGTGAATGGGACATTGCTGCGGACTGATAAAAATTAGTGGTGGATTCACAGCCCAGAGTATACTCTGAAGAGCTGGAGGAAACAGGAGTCAATGTTCAATGGGCAGATTCTGCGGTCAGAAGCAGTAGGAATGTGGAAGGCAAAGGTGAGGTGTGGGGTTAACATGATGTTTTTGTTTGTGTGGGATAAATTCAAATGTCTTTGCCCCTTCCTCCCCAATCTCCACATGAAGAGCGACTGGAACACAGTGTTTACCCTAAAGCAAAGAAAGAGAGAATTGTGCTCTAAAGAAATGAAATGAACTGTAGAGAGCTTAGGCTTCTACCACTTAGCGTAGATGCTTCATAATAAAGACCTCTTCCTTCAGGCTTTTAAAGGGCCTGCCCTCTGACAGCTAAAACCCTAAATTCAACTTTCCAGTGGACACTTAGATGCTTTGAACTTGTTATAATTCTCACAGGGAAAGAGCAATGGAGAATAAAAAATACCTTAGTAAGCAGCAGAAAAAATCTGTTTTAGCTACTCTAGAATTGTAGGCACTCATTTTTAAATAAAAATATATACCCAAAAAAAAATAAAAATAAAAATATAGACCTCATTAACAAAAGAGAAGGAGCACCAACTCTCTGAGCTTAAAACCTCACCATGGGAGAAACAAGAATGCTTTAGTAAACAGAGAGAAAATAACTTTGTAAAACACTCTAGATGTGGGAAAAACCAAGGTAAAATAAATAAATAAATAAAGGAAGGAAGAAAAATAAAGGAAGAGATAAAAACAAAGAGAAAGAAGATCTTAGAAATTAAAATTACTGAAATAAGAGCTGGGAGACAAAGTTAGGACAATTTCTAAAGTTGTAGAATGAAATGAATAACAGACCTCTGCAGTGATATGTGAGTTTACCACGTTGAAAAGTTGGAAAATCTTCATGGGGACTGAGTGAAATGGAAATTAGTTTTTACCTCATGATTAATGAATATCCACATTCTTTTAAAATGGAACCATTTTTTTCCCATAATTTTTACCTCAAGTACCTTTGCCACAAGCATTTTCACCACATGATTATTTGGCCATAAGGCAATTTTGTCATTAAAAAATAACCAGTTGACTGTTCATTTTCATTTCTACATTGATATGGTGCTCCCATTTTTATATTATATAAATCTTGGCCTTCATAGTGGTTCATACAGTTGCACACAGTTTTGAGCCCGTATTTCCAGTACATCTTTGGAACCTCTATCAACAGACATGTAACAACATGCCAAGAACAAACAACAGTATAAAAGGCTTTTAGAAAGCAATATAAAGGTCACTTACAAATATGCACCCTAGTATTTGGAAATATCTCTCTTAATGAAGGAAGAAATTTTGTGAAAAAAGAAAAATATGATGCCAAACAAGGAAATAAATCAACAAGTAAAAAACTGTATAATACTATTAATGAAAGACTTCATTGAAGACAAGTACTTAGATAAAAGCTGCAAGATAAAATGAGTTACTTGAGCAGTGTTGTCCAACCTACACACTTTTTAAATGTATCTGAATATTTTATATACAGCAATAAAGTCTTTTTAATTTTGTTATTCGTGTTTCATATTCCATTATATCTTTCTTTTACTTTTCATGATTTTCTCTTTTATAGCAAAACCACCTATGATCATTTAGTTATACAGCGAAAACGTATGTGGCAAAAATGCTTGTGGCAAAGATACTTAGAACAAAAACTACCCAGAACTCTATTTTTGGGTTCTAAGAGAAGGCTTACACTTCACTTTCTCTGATAAGTAGAAAGATGTTGCCCAATTCCATAGGGTATATACCCTGGCAATGTGGCTATTGCTTTTGGACTTCAAATGAAGTCAGCCTTGAAATATTTTTGAAATATATGCTTCATACTGCCAGAAACATGTTAAGCTGCGTATAACTGGAAACGTAGCCAATGATGTCTTCAACAAACAGGGGTTTGTCTTGCTCCCCAAGCAAGAAGTCAAGTGGTAGTTGAAGCTATGGGTTCAGCTGCTTAAATATACTACCAAAACCCCCAGGGTTTTGTTATCCTTCCATTCTTCTATCCTTAGCTGTTCCCTTTAGTTCTTACCCTTGTCATCTCATGAAGATATCCTCACACCAGTATCCTAACAAAGAAGACAGTGCTTTGTCTTCTCAGAAAGGAAGCTCTTCCTCAAACCCTCTCTCTTGAATGTCATTAGTCAGAAATGGACTGTGTCCATTTCTTGTGCTGAGTCCAAAGCAATTACCAGCAAATCAAATGAAATTTCCGTGACTAACATAGACCAGTTATGATTCATCCTCATGAACTGTGGGTGGGGGCTCTCTCTCCTGAGACTACTTTTTAAATAGAGGTTTGTTTATAGGGAAGAAGCGTGGCCCATTGAGTAGCCAACAAACTCATTCTTCCACAGGTGTATCCTACAAAATGTTTGATTCTTGGACTGGATGTAGAGGGATAATAAGTCACACAAAATAGGAAGTTAGGAAAGGCAACAAAATAACCCAAAACACAAAGAATTCCTAAGTAGAGGTGTTATAATAAACTTTGTGTTTAAATTTTGTTTACTTACATGTATTTGTAGAGTGAAATTCCTATTGAGGCTAGTTTATTGTGTTCTTGCCTTCCTGGCTGAGAGTTCCAAGTGGCTGATGAGTTAATGTCAAGGAAGGAGACTAGAGAGAAAAGACAAAGTCTCCAATCCCAAGTTTTTTACCTTTCTGTTCACCTCTGAACTTCTGGGTAGAATTGATGAGGTTTCATAGGGGCATCTCCTGTTTAATGTATTCCCAGCATTTGTTTTTCACTTCTTCCTCAAAGGAAATCAGAGAGGAAGTTATCATCACAAGAAAAATCAGCAAATGCACAGAGGTTCCTATCGTACCTCTTGCTTCTCTCCTGTAAGACAGGTATTGATACTAGACAGACATGTGGGGGGGATATAATGACAGTAGGCACATCCATTTCATAAAACACCCTAATAGACTTCAAAAAATAAACTGTAGTCTGGTTAGTTGTAATGGAGTGCCACTTTTCTTCTTTAAAGCGGTTTGTGTAATCAGAGGTGCTGCCACTACAACTGATTGTGGATAGAACAGCATCTCTAAATAGTCCTTACTTTGGAGGAGAAAATAGTCTTAGATTTAGTTGAGTCTGTACTCTTTATGTCTGCTTCCTCTTCATGTTGACATTTACCAGTCTATAGGAAGCCAGAATTTTGTACTATTGTCATAACTCCTTTAGACTGAAGCTAAATTTGTAAGTAAAGAATACACAAGAGATCTCTGAGGATTTTAAAAGCACTTTCCTTTATATTTTCACCTGGTATAAAACACTGTGACTGATATTACAGAAAGGTGGGGAGGTGAGGCTGCCGTGGAAACCATACAAAGACCATAAATTGGTGAGAAGAAATATTGGTGTTTAAGTCACTAATAAATGGTAAATTACAAGGCTTAGGTTTAATGTGCATAACCAAGTCACTAGTTTCTTAATTTACATGATGAGTAGAAAGACATGATTTTAGTGATGGTTGTAGTCCTGGTGTCTGGGGTGAAAGGGCAAGGAGCTGGGTTACGTGACCGGTTCTCAAACATGAGTGTGCGTTATCATTTACAGGATTTGTTAAAACACAGATTGCTGGGGCCCACCCCCAGGTTTAGGACCAGTAAATCTGAACTGGGGCCTAAAAATTTCTATTTTAACAAGTTTGCTGATGAAACTAATGATTCTGGCTTAGGGTCCATAGTTTGGGAACCACTAGCTTACAATAGAAAGTGCGTGATTACATGACCACAAACCAAAAGATAGCCCAGATCTGAAGTTTGTTCTTTCCCTGCTTATTCATATGTCTGTTTATTATGAGCTCCTTCTGGCCAGAACCAGTTATTACTCTCTCTTTTTCACCAGGATCTACTAGAGTGCATGGCACATAATAGATAGTACATATTTACTGGGTAACCCACCCTCCGTTGGCCCCCTCTGATAGCTCCACTGATGCCTGTTTCAAATGCTCAAAATTGAACACAAAATTCTTCAAGTTCAATTCAAAAGAATGACTAAAAGAGATCATGTCTTTGGTTCCATGGATCACTTTATGCTTTCTTCGATTTGAAGACAAATGATCATTGCTGTGGTTGAAGAGAAACAAAATACAAGTATTTTTTATTAATATATAATGTATTATTTGCCCCAGGGGTACAGGTCTGCGAATCATCAGGCTTACATCCAAAATACAAGTGTTGATACACTGTAGTGAGTACAGATAAAAATAATAATCTTAGCTCCAGAAAGCAATGGCACTTGAAAATCCAGGCTATTTTATAAGGTGTCATGAAAAGTAATAATTTAACCTCCTAAATTTCAAGCAACTTCCCTTCAACATTTTTATTCATTTATTCAACTGGCATCTATTGCTCTTTCCAGGTGAGTTATTAGTCCTTTATCCTTCTTTGGTACCTGATAATACCTCTATTGTAGCACTTATCACACTTTATTGAAAAAAAAATTTCATGTCTGTTTTCCACATATATAGTCCTTAAATATATATCTCTATGGATTACACTTGGTATTAGAAATATTTTAAAAATGAGCATCCCGGAGTCATTGCCTTAAAAAAAACTTTCCATTTGAGAAGATGAGACAAGAATGTACCTTAGTGTACTCACTTAGAACCACAAACACTAGTAATACTCTATGTATATTTTTACTTCACTGGAAATCTCAAACTGTTGGGGGGGAAAAAAAGATCCTATTCATCCTGAGAGCAAGGACAGAGTATCTCATGCAGTCTTGTAAAATGTCCTATTCATAATAAATGGTCAATGAGTCATTGTTGAATTTAATTTTATCATTTGACAGGCATACAGAATGCTTCCCAGGGCAGGAACCGCATCATATCTATGTATATCTTTTGCATCGTGAACAGTGCCTTACATATAGTTAGGAAGTTGGTATACCTGGAAGTTCTCAGGTGCATTAACTTACTCAACTCTGAAGTGTCTTAACACTATAAATGATTTACCACTCTAAGAAAAATAAACTCCTGCCTAATAATCTTAAAATCAGAAGTCTCGCACTGAGGTTGGGAAACTGCACAGTGATGCATTTAAAACAGCAACAAGGAAATGAAATGGGGAGGTTAAGTCTAAGCTGTGAAGGTGTGTGAAGATGAAATTATAGCTGGATAAGGAATTTTGTCAGGTCTTTGCCTGGGCCTCATTGCACAGGCAAAGAATAGAATGATTTTAAAAAATAATAATAAGAGCAAAGACATGGACTTTTTTCTACCTACCGTCCAAAACCAGAGGATTTGTGGATGCTTAACATAAACTTCTGAAATGTTCATTGGCTAACGTCTCCATAGTTATGGTTTATTAGCTTTGGCAGTGTTCTTTTCTGTTTAAGTTCAGATCGGGCTGGTGTGCAAGGAATGACGATATTGAGGAATGTTTTTTAAAAATTCTACCTCAAATTGCCAACTAACAGGAAAAAAGATATTTCATTAGATACATCTGAGTAACTGAAAGTTAAACTAACGTGTTAACACAATAACTCCTACAATATATGAAGAAATGTATTATATTCATCATTTTACCATGGAGCCAAGATATTTATAAGTCATAGTACTGAAAGAAGCATCAATTATCCATACTGACTTAATTTGCTTTATTTTCTGGAACTTACTGGTCGAGATGCAGATGACCTTATTAACACAGCATGATTCTATAGGTTAGCATTTGGGACCTCTTTTGATCTGTGCCCTGATTTTGTGTGGTTTGATACAATGTGCCACGTCAATTTCCTGAATGTCTGGTGTTACAGTATCAACACTTTCAGGGTCTGAATGTCTTGGACCAAATGAGAGGGAACCATTTATTTGTTTGGTGAAAAGAAGGAAGATAGGAATTTATACTTAACACTTTGCAATCAATTATACACCCCTAGTGATGTCCATACTGTCCATTTTCTATCAGAGGAAACCAACTCTTTTGTTGTGAAATAAACCTAAATCATAGTATTGTTAAGTGAATAAGTCTGCATGGGTATATCATATTTAAAAAACCATTGTACGTAATGGTGCTTTGTACTTTTTTAAACCTCCTCACTTTATTTTTGATTCATTAAAAATCCACAGGTTTTCCTGGTTTTGAAAAATACTACACAGAGGACATTTTACAGCATATAGGTTATAGAAACACACTTCTGGTCATCATTTCTTTTGGTGTTTAATGAACATGCAAAGTACTTCCTATCATGAGGAAGCTTGAAAACATTTTTTTATGGTAAAAAGACTTCTCAGGGCTCCTGGGTGGCTCAGTTGGTTAAGCACCTGCCTTCACCTCAGGTGATAAATCCTGGGATTGAATTCTGCTTCAGGCTCCCTGCTCAGTGGATAGCCTATTTCTCCCTCTCCCTCTGCCGTCCCCCTGCTTGTGCTCTCTCTCTCTCTCTCATAAAGAGAGATCTCATAAATAAATAAAACCTTTAAAAAATAAAGAAAGATTTCTCATATTCTGAAATGCTATATATCATGGGTGTAAAGTAGATTCTCAGCAATATTCCTACCTCCCACACTTATAGCAGATGTAACTCCTTTTTTTGGTGAGTTCAGTCTCACTCTCATATGTCTTCTCCATTCGTGCTCCAGACAGCCACCATCAATTGATGGGTGGTGGCATTAAAATAAAACCCTTTTGCCCTTTGGTTCAAGGTTTCATTTTCTCTCAAGAATGAAACTCAGCATCTGAGATCCAAAGATGTATGTACAAACCCAGACTCCCAAGCAAAACTGATAAAACTTTAAGGCAGACAGATTTCTCTTTCCCTAAAAATTGAAAAACTACTTGGCAGAATTTGCAGTAAAGGAAACCAATTTTTTTTTGTTGTTGCTGTGTTCCTCTCCTTTTTTTTTTTTTCACTTTTTTTCCATCCAACTTGAAACTGATTTTAATTGCCATTCAGCCTGCAGAATGCATTGATATTGAGTTGATCATTTTCAACAATTACAGCAAGGTCAGTGTGTTGATCCAAAGTAGGAAGAAATGTAAGTAACATTGACTATCTTCTATTTGTCAACATGGATATCTTCCATATTTTAAAAAATCCTATCTTTTTACCTCAGAACAATCCTTCTAGGGAGGAATAATAAGTCTGATATTTACTGTTGTGACCCTGTAGTATTGAATTACTTGCTCAAGTCATGCAGCCCTTAAGTGGCAAAGCCAAAGTCCAAACAAACTTAACGACTATATACAAGTTCCTTGGTTGTTTTATGAAAACTTAAAGATTTTATGTTCCTTTGCTTGTACTCTGTATGATTCCTAAAATGAATTAACAGAATCTGAATAAGTAAACCCATAGATTAGGACTTCTGGATTCTTTCAACCATAGTCTTGAGGTTTTTTTTTAAGATTTTATTTATTTATTTGACAGAGATCATAAGTAGGCAGAGAGGCAGGTAGAGAGAAAGAGGGGGAAGCAGGCTCCCCACTGAGCAGAGAGCCCGATGTGGGGCTCAATCCCGGGACCCTGAGAGCATGACCTGAGCCAAAGGCAGAGGCTTAACCCACTGAACTGCCTAACCTTGAGATTTTAGTTATGCCTATGTTCCTGCATTAGGCAAGGAATTAAACCTGCCATTGTTGTAAAAAAATAACAATAAAACTATATAAACATAATGTCATGTAAACTTAAAATGATGCTCGATGTAGAGTATTTTCTTTTAAATATGGGCTATTTTTATTTTTACACAGCCGTAAAAAAAAAGAATGAGATCTTGCCATTTGGGACAAGTTGGATGGACCTAGAGACTATAATACTAAGTGAAATAAGTCAGACTGAGAAAGACAAATACCATATGATTTCACTCATGTGTTTAATCTAAAAAACAAAGCAAATGAATAAACAAAGAAACAAAAGCAGAATCAAAAATGTAAATACAGGGGCGCCTGGGTGGCTCAGTTGGTTAAGCCGCTGCCTTCGGCTTGGGTCATGATCTCAGGGTCATGGGATCGAGTCCCGCATCGGGCTCTCTGCTCAGCAGGGAGCCTGCTTCCCTCTCTCTCTCTCTTTGCCTGCCTCTCTGTCTACTTGTGATCTCTCTCTGTCAAATAAAAAAAAAAAAAATGTAAATACAGAGAACAAACTGATGGTTGCCAGATGGGAAGGAAGTGGGGGGGGATGGGCAAAATGGATGAAGGGAAGTGGGAGATACAGGCTTCCAATTATGAAATGAGTAAGTCATAGAAATAAAAGGCTTATGGAACAGTCACTGATATTGTAATAGAGTTGTATGGTGACAGATGTTTGGATTCTTGTAGTGAGGATAGGATAAAGCATAGAGAAGGTGAATCACTATGTTTGTACATGTGGTAACATCGTCTATCAACTGTACTCAAATTTTAAAATTTTAAAATTTTAAAATTATAAATAAGTAACTATTGGCTACTTTTGTTTTATGCATTTCTACTTAAATCTTAGAATTTTCTTATCATTGTACATAAAATTATCTGTTGGGATATTTGATTGAAATTTCATTTATAGATCAGTTTATGCAGAAATGGCATATTTATGATATTACGTTCTCTAATACATGGTCATATATACATAGAATACATAATATTCTATTTAGGTCTTCATTGAATTTTCTCAGCAGAGGTTTTGTAAATCCTTTGTTAAGTTTATTCATAGATATTTAAGAATTTTAATTAAATAGTGTATCTTTTAAATTTTTCTTTTCTTTTTTTTAAGATTTTATTTTTATTTATTTGACACAGAGAGAGATCACAAATAGGCAGAGAGTCAGGAAGTGAGAGAGAGGAGGAAGCAGGTTCCCCACTGAGCAGAGAGTCTGATGTGGGGCTCGATCCCAGGACCCTGAGATCATGACCTGAGCCAAAGGCAGAGGCTTAGCCCACTGAGCCACCCAGGAGCCCCAAATTTTTATTTTCTAATTGTTTTAAAAATCAGGTTTTTTTTTTAAAGATTTTTATTTATTTATTTGACAGAGAGAGATCACAAGTAGACGGAGAGGTAGGCAGAGAGAGAGAGAGAGGGAAGCAGGCTCCCTGCTGAGCAGAGACCCCGATGCGGGACTCGATCCCAGGACCCTGAGATCATGACCTGAGCCAAAGGCAGTGGCTTAACCCACTGAGCCCCCCAGGCGCCCAAAAATCAGTATTTTATATTAGCCTTGCATCCAGCGTACTTGCTGAGTTCACCTGTCAATTCCAGATCATAAATCCTTTGAGTTTTTCGCTTAGAAAATATATAATTTATGAACTATGTCTACTTCTTTACCCTTATAATTTTTACTTTTTCTAGCTCATATCATTTCTTAGGACCTCCAGCACAATTTTTAATGGAAGTGGTGATATCATCAAGCATTGTAATCTCATTTCTACTTTCGGTGAGAAAGCTTTTAATATTTCACCATTGTTGTCCTCTGTAGATTTTATGTTGGTACTACTTATTAGAAAATTATCATTTTATTGTATTATTATTATCATTTTATCATTATTGTGATCATTTTGGGATGCCTGGGATTGAGACCCGCATTGGACTCTCTGCTCAGCAGGGAGCCTGCTTCCCCCTCTCTCTCTGCCTGACTCTACCTACTTGTGATCTCTCTCTCTGTGTCAAATAAGTAAATAAAATCTTAAAAAAAAAAAAAAGAAAATTATCATATTACTTGTAGTTTGGTAAGAAATTTTTATATTTGTTTAGTCATGAATAGGTATTTAATTTTATAAATGCTTTTTTCCATATTTTTGAATTAATCACATAATTTTTCTCTATTCTGTTAAGGTGATAAATTACATTGTTCGGGGTTTTTTTGGATTTATTTATTTATTGGGGTGCCTGGGTGGCTCAGTTGATTAAGCGATTGCCTTGGGCTCAGGTCATGATCCTGGAGTCCCAGGATCAAGTCCCACATTGGGCTCCCTAATGGGCAGGGAGTCTGCTTCTCCCTCTGACACTCCCCCTTCTCATGCTCTCTCTCATTCTCTCTCTCTCTCAAATAAATAAATAAAAGATTTCTAATAAATAAATAAATAATAAATAAATAAAAGATTTATTTATTTATTTGAGAGAGAGAGAGAGAGCAAGGGAGGGGCAGTGGGAGAGAGAGAGAGAGAGAAAGTCTCAAGCAGGAAGAACCTGACATGGGGCTTGATTTCACAACCATGTGATCACAACCTGAGCTCCTGAGCCAAAACCAAGAGTTGGACACTTAACTGGCTGCAACACCCAGGCACCGTGGCTTTTTTTTTTTTTTTTAATGTTAAACCAACTTAGCACTTCTAGAATGAACCCTGCTTGATTGTGATATACTTTTTTTTTTAAGATTTTATTTATTTATTTGACAGAGATCACACGTATGCAGAGAGGCAGACAGAGAGAGAGGAAGGGAAGCAGAGAGCCTGATGCGATGCGGGCCGGATCCCAGGACCCTGAGATCATGACCTCAGCTGAAGGTAGAGGCTTTGACCCACTGAGCCACCCAGGCGCCCCTATGATATACTTTTTAAAATAATTTGTCTTGGGTTTGACGTCTTTTTTCTAATGTTTGTATTTATGTTCTTAAGACTGATGACCTTTAGTTTTCTTTTCTTAGGATGTCCTTGGACAGGTTTTTATAACAAGATTATCCTTACTTCATAAAACAAGTTGAGGAGAATTTCTTTCTTTTCAGTTCCCTGAAGAACACTACTGTTTTTAAATATTTGGAATATTGTTAACAGTGAAATCATTAACCAACATCAGTAGAGGTTTCATTTTTTATTACAGTTTCAACTTTTAAAGCAAATAATAGACAACTTAGATTTTCTGTAACTTCTTGTATAGGGCTTAATAAGTTGTACTTTGTACACCCGATCTTAGCCAAAAGGCCGAGAAGCGATGATGTAAGTTGTACTTTTTAAGCAATTTGTCCTTTTCGTGTAAATTTTTAAAGTTTATGGATAAAGTTAAAGATAAATGTCTTCTTATGATCCTTTTAATCTTTACAGGATCTATAATGATGTCCTCTTTTTCATTCCTGATTTTGGTAATATTTGTGTTCTTTCGTTGTCTTTTGATGTGTTACTAGTAATACCAATTTCATTAGTCTTTTCCAAAAAAACAGCTTGTGGTTTTGTTGACTTTTCTTCTTTCGTGTATTTTTTTCTCTTTTATTCATCTCTGATCTTCTCATTATTATCTCCTTCCTTTTAATTTCTTTGGATAAAATTTCCTTTCAGACTTCTTCATATAGGATTCTTTTTTTTTTTTTTTAAGATTTTATTTATTTGACAGAGATCACAAGTAGGCAGAGAGGCAGACAGAAAGAGAGAGGGGGGAAGCAGGCTCACTGCTGAGCAGAGAGCCCGATATGGGGCTCGATCACAGAACCTTGGGATCACAACCTGAGCCGAAGGCAGAGGCTTTAACCCACTGAGCCACCCAGGCGCCCCTTCATATAGGATTCTTAAATCATCGATTTTTAGGCATTTTCCTCCTCCATACATTTGGTTTCATATATTTTTTTTCTAACCACAGTATTAGCTGCACTCCACAAAAAGTAATGTGAAGTATTTTCATCATCATTCAAAGTATTGTTGATTTTTGTTAGGATTTCCTCTTTGACTTAATGATAGTTCTGAAATATGGTTTAGAATTTTTTTTGAAAAATGTAGAAGTACATAGAAGATTTTTTTTTATGTTAATTTTGGCTTAATACCAGAGTGGTCAGAAAACACTCCAAATTATTTCAACTCTTTAAAACTGACATTTTTCCTGTGCCCAGCATTTTATCAGTATTGGCAAGCTTTCCAAATGCACTTGGAAAGAATGTCTATTCCTTTATTATCAACTATAGTGTTTCATATATGTCATTATGAAGGTCAAATTTGTTAGTGCTATTATTCAAACTGATTTTATCTTTACCAGTGTTTGTCTTGTTCTATCGCTTTGTGAGTGAAATATCTTAAAATTTCCTTTTCAAGTCTGTGTATTTGTCTATTTCTGATTTTAGTTCTATCAGGTTTTACTGTGGTACAATTTACCTTATGTGTTTTGAAGTTTATAATTATTACGTCTTCCTGGTGGTTTGGCCCTGTTATCATTATGAAATGGTTCTTTTTATTTCTAGAAATGCCTTTTGCTTCCTTATTTTTACAAATGCTATGACAGCTTTCTTTTGGCATCTTAAACTAATGTTTGTGATATGTATATTTTCCTCTTTTGCCTTTATAGTATTTTTATTGTTGTTCTGTTTAAGTAACACACAATTTGTTTTCAGACTGACCTGAAAAATCTGTTAATCAGAACTTTCAGACCACTTACAATTGCTATAATTCCTGGTATGTTTCTGTATGTCTGTTGCCTAATAATTTGATTTCTGCTCTCCCACCTTTAAATGTTCCTTTTCTGATTCCTTTTGGACATTGCTTTTATTGCATTTTTTCTTAATTTTCCACTCTTGTTATACATTATTTTAAAATATTATTTTGGGGGGCACCTGGGTGGCTCAGTGGGTTAAACCTCTGTCTTCTGCTCGGGTCATGGTCTCAGGGTCCTGGGATCAAGCCCCGCGTCAGGCTCTCTGCTCAGTGGGGAGCCTGCTTTCCCCTCTCTCTCTCTGTCTGTCTGCCTACTTGTGATCTCTCTGTGTCAAGTAAATAAATAAAATCTTTAAAAAATATATATTATTTTGGGGGCCCCTGGGTGACTCAGTGGGTTAAAGCCTCTGCCTTCAGCTCAGGTCATGATCCCAAGGTCCTAGGATCAAGCCCCACATCGGGCTTTCTGCTCAGCGGGGAGCCTGCTTCCCCCTCTGTCTCTGCCCGCCTCTCTGCCTGCTTGTGACTTCTCTGTCAAATAAATAAATAAAATCTTTAAAAATAATAATAATAAAAATAAAATATTATTTTGCTTTACTTGTATTCTTTATTTCTTTTTTTTATACTCAAGTTTACAACATGCATCCTTAACATTAGAATCTAATATAAACAGTTAATCTTTAACTTAACTCTAATAGAAATTAATACTTTTACCACTTCCTACATTATATTAGAGCCTCAGATCTCACTATAACCTTTTACTGCTCCTACTTTTTAAAATTATTATTGTATGGAATTTTAGTTCTATATTTTTTTAAATCCTACCAAATATTATTACTGTTTTGTGTGACCAGTATTCATTTAGATTTATGCATATTGTTGCCCATTCTTTTTAGTCTTCATTTCTTCCTACAGTTTTATATTTCTCTTGGATCAGGACAAGTTTTTTTTTTTCATCCCGAGGAGCTCCCTTTAGTATCTCTTTTAGTATATTTCTGCTGTTGACAAATTCTCTATTTTCTTTTTCTGTCTAGAAATGCCTTCATTTCACCTCCACTTTTAAAAGATATTTCTGCTTTGTACAGAAATCTAAGTTGGCAGTTTATTCTCTTTCAGAACTTTAGAGTTCCTGCCACATCCTGTGGCTTCCATCATTCCTGTTGAAGGAAATAAGTCTTTTATTCTGTGGCTGATTTTAAGACCAACTTTTATTTTTAGTCTTCACTAGTTTCTTGTGAGGTATTAGGTGTGTTTCCTTTATTGTTATATAAGCTACTGCATGAAGTCATATGGCTTCTTAAAGATCTGACTTGATGTCTCTCTGCATTTTGGGGAAAATCTCAGCCAGACTCTCTTCACTTAACTGCTTTTCCTCCATTCTTTCACTCCTCTCTAGCTGGACTTCAATTATATATTATTAAACATTTATATCCTGTATTCTGGGTGGCTCAGTCAGATAAGCATCCAACTCTTGATTTTGGCTCAGGTCATAATCTGAGGATCATGGGATCAAGCCCTGCCAGGCTCCATGCTCACTCAGCAGGGAGTCTGCTTGAGATTCTCTTCCTCTCCCTCTGCCCCTCTGCCTGCTCTCACATTGTCTCTCTCTCTCTCTCTGGAATAAATAAATAAATCTTTTTTTAAAAGCTTGTACCATATTCTACATGTCTTTAATACTCTATTTTTGCTTTTCTTTTATCTTATGCATGAATTTTATTACTTTCTACTGACCTGTCTCCCAGATCATAAAATTTTCTCTCTTGAGTTTCTTGTGCCATTTAACCAATTAAATTGAGTTTTAAATTTTAGTCATTTAGTCATGTTTTTCTGTTCTGCAGTTTCTGTTTTAAACTCTTTTCTTGTAATATATTTTCTTGAATACATTAATAATCTTTATGGCACCTGTGTGGGTCAGTCGATTAAGCATCTGCCTTCCGCTCAGGTCATGTTGACAGTGTCTGCTTCTCCCTCTCCCTCTCCCCCTGTTCATGCTCGCCCTCTCTCTCTCTCTCTCTTTCTCTCTCAAATAAATAAATAAAATCTTTAAAAATTTTTTTAATTTAATAATCATAATGATCTTAAAGTCAGTAACTCATAACTCCAATAGTTGAGTCAACCATGTATACTTTTCTTTCTCCCTCCTCCCCGAAGTTCAGTATGTTTTATTGATGTAAAAAAATGCACTTCCTGGGCCACTCAATATTCAAATACACAAGGACTCTGTTAGCTCTGTTAGGCACAACCACCCCAAGGGAGGATGGATAGGGCCATGGAGACAGTGTTAAGTACTGTATACATTATCTTCCCATTAGAAGAAATCTTCTTCCCTAACTAGTTCTGAATGGCAGACTGTTATGGAACTGTAACTACTGAATTCAACCATGTAAACTAGCAATTTTACTTACAAGAAAATATAGCTCAATATAGAAAATATTTTTTAAGCTAACTGTATATTTTTCTATTATCTATTTTTTTCTTGGTCCTGCTTCTTATTGCACTTGGTTTTAAGTTTGAGTAAATGTGGGCTCTGGATGGTGTTTTTTTCCTCCTTGGAAATGACCTCTGTCCTCCTGCTAGTAGCAGAGGGGTATGTAATCTCAACTCTAAGAACCTGAGCCAACTTGAAGTTCTTTACCAGTCTTTGTTTGGGTCTTCCTGTTTCTTCTCTGACTCCCAGGCTGAAGCCCTTTAAGTTCCAAATAAGTGCCTGAGGTGTTCCCAAGGACCTTTGCTTCTATAAGCCATGAATTCCAATTTTTATATCTCTAATACTCTGAGATTGTCAATATTTTCACCGTATATTTTAGTTGCTTTTAACGCTCCTTATTAGCCTTTTGCCCTACACAGCTTAGTCAAAAAATGCCTTGAGAGGGCAAATGATACTTTATATTGGCTACACTCTTGTGTCCTTACATCCCAGGAATATTGTCTGTCTTATATCCTGGCTCACATCCTGCATCCCTTAGCAGCTTTAAACCTCAAGTTCTGTCTCTCTGTCCCTGAGTTTTCTTAAACTCTGATGACCTCTCTGTCACCATTTGTTTTGTAAGCCTAATGCATGTTTTTGAGTACTGCTGAGTCCCCCAAGAGGAAAAGTGGCATTAAGGAAACTGTACTAATATCAACTTGCTTCTTATCTTCCTGCAGTGTAGACCCTCATGTCCTGGCTGGTTCATTATCAGTCCATTCTTCCAAATAGTTCATTTTTTTATTATGTCCAGTTTTCTAATTCAGTGAGAGTATTAGCCTTCTGCAAGCCATATCTCCAAGCCAAAAGCTGATACCTGTGTGATTACCTTTTCTTTTGTATACATGCTTCAGTCGACCATTGAGTTCTGAAGATTTTATTTTTGCTTAAACACTCCAGACCTCTGGATTCCTAAATGTTTTTCTAAGAGTAAGAGACAGTATTTTTTTTTATGAAACTAAGCCCATAATTGCAGATACTACTTGAGAGCGTACGTATGGAAATGGAAAGGGACAGAAAGAGGTGCACTGTTGCCTTGTGACACAGGCAAAGGGAGGAAGTTTGTGTTTTCAACTTCCTATCTTTACCTTCTCTGCTTCCCTTTACCAAATTAGCACAATGTAATCCTTTCCAAATTTACCTTCCAGAGCATGACTCCAGTGTTGCATCTCAAAAGACATGTTAACATTTTAATATAGAGAGAGTTTTTCCAACAGATACCAGTTACATAGATTACATTATGAATGGGGACTCTTGCAGTCATACAATTATGTTCCTGTGTCAGGGCTTTCTTCAAAGCACCTAGCTTAGGTAATCCTAGCACAGTGTTCCATGCTCCAGACTATGTTCCTTTATAATAACTCTTTCCTTCCCCTCCCTCTGTTCCTGTCTGTCCTTTGCATCTTGTTTGCTGAGGACTAGAAGGTTAAATTTTAAGCTACTATATAGTGTAATCTCAACAGATTAGTGTGTTACTCTTCTCAGAATAGTATTCATTTTTAAAGAGTTCTAGTAGTCATTAAAAAATTTCCAGTAGAAAGGAATGACTTTAGGCTGAATTTAGGTGGTAAATACTTAATCATAATGTCAACCAGTCCATCATATATATCTTAGAACTAGCAAGAAGATTGGTTATTATGTGTTGTACAGTTTAGCATATGTTATGTATTTCTCTTTGGTTCCTGTACAGTCTTAAGCCTTGTGTTCAGTTGGACTTAACAGAACTTAAACTTTGGAATTTTTGAGTGTATGGTAATATTTAGATCAAGTCACATTTTACTATAGTGGGTATAATAAAAATGTCTTTATTTTTTAATATTTTGCAACACATTTTTCAATGTTGGTGATACTTTAAGTCATTCCAATTAACTGTTAAATCACTTGTCCTTCCATATCCTAGTACTTAATTACTCACACTGTCAGAAATTCAATTTAATTATTTTACAAGGTAAAATTGAATAGCATACCTCATGAGAAACATATTATGAATGTCTTATTGCACTGAAAAAAATGAATAACCTTGTAATAAATTTTTATGACTTCCATAAAGAACTACTTAAAAATTTTTTTAAAAAGCAAAGTATATGAATACTTTAGTTCTGTATGTGAAGAATAAAAGCAAGAAAGCAGTGTTCAGAGGGGTATATGCATATCTTTTGGTGAATCTGGAAATGTTATGTGCCTTAATGTAGTTAAGTATTGAGTATCAGGAAAAAGCATGCTGAGATCTACCCCTTTTCTGATAGTTAATTTTCTACAGAAATAGAATGGGAATATATACTCCTTTTTAATAAAAACATTCTTACTTATAAAATAATATATATTACATATAAAATAAATATAACAAATAATAAAATAAAACATTAATAAATATATATAAATATATAAACAAATATAAATAAAACATAAATAAATAAAATAAAAGCATTCTTATTTATAAAATAAAGCACAGAGTAAGAAAACTACCTGTGGGGAAAAAGAAAGAAAACTACCTGTAACACAATGAATATAACACATGATTTGTTACATGCAGCATAAAGAATCATTACACCATCATGAATTATTAAAAGGTGAACCATCACAAAGCTCAAGAAATAGGGTTTTACCAGCCAGTCCAGAAGCTCGCCACATTCCCTATCTCAGTCACAACCCCTTCTTTCCTTTGTAAAGGTAGCTGCTCTTCTGATTCTCATAGTAATGATTTCTTTATTTTTTTTAATTAATTAATTTATTTGAGAGAGGTCCACAAACTGGGGGGTAGGGGGAGGAAGAGAGAATCTCAAGCAGACTCCCTGCTGAGCACAGAGCACGATGTGGGCCTCCATACCAGGACCCTAAGATCATGACCTGAGCTGAAATCAAGAGTCCAACACTTAACCGACTGAGCCACCGAGGCCCCCTCCTTTTGTTACTTTAAACATTTTCACCCAGGTGTGTATCATTAGTGTCTTTCTAAACAGCGTAATCAATTTTGTCCATTTTTAAGAGGTATTTTTAAAATCTGTCGTACTCTAAATATTCCCTCACATCTCTTTTTTTTCCTTGATCTTCATTCGTTGAATGACCCAGGTCATTTGACCTGTAGAAATCCTATACCCGGAATTTTACTGACTGCTGATGTATCCTTGTTTTAGTGTATTAATTACTTCCTTGGGAATCGTTAGGCAATTTGGAAGTCTTGTGAACCTTGGGCTAATAAGAGAAGCCATTCATCATTCACTAGTATCTGCAAATGTGATTTCCAAGGTGATGAAAGGCTTTTGCACCATCCCTGAAAAGGAGTGTATGTGTGTGTTTCAGATGGGCAGTTTGTGTGAAGCTTTTCTGTAATTCTTGAGAGATAATCATAAATGAATACAGTCCAGTTTGACTTTTATTTAAAATTTAATGAATGGCTAAGATCTGTGTGCTTAAGCACAAGGACGTGAGTTTCTGGCTGTCTCTCTTTCTGATTACTTCACTGTGTTAGCTAGGGAGACAAAGGGAGGTAGACCAACATAGTGAATTAATATCCCTTAAGACACCATTTATCAAAATGTGTGTTGAAGACTATTAACAGGCCTTGATATGTTAATGCATGCTCCCCCACCCCCACCGAAAAGGTGTCTGTAGTTTAATAAGTTAGGAAAATCCAAAGTTAGAGTTCCCATGAACATATTAAAGTTACTGAAAAATTCTGTATTAAATAAACTTGTTTAATTTTGGTTATTTTTCAAAATATCCTTGATGAGAGAAGGTGTTTTGTTTGTTTCCACTGAATATCTAACAGTATCTTGTGGTACATGTATTTACTATAGATAACCTTTGGGAAGTTCTCATCAGGTTGCATTGAATCTGTAGATCAAATTGGGAACATAGCTGTCTTAAAAATATTGTCTTCTGACCCATGAACATAGAATGCCTTTCCATTTATTTAGATCTCCTTTAATTTATTTCACCAATGGTGTATAGTTTTCAGAGTATACATTTTATATTTCTTTTGTTAAATTTATTCCTACATGTTTTATTCTCTTTGATACTATAATAATTGGAAACATTTTCTTAATTTTCACTTTTGATTATAAATCGTAAATATATAGAATTACAATAAACTTTTTGTATGTTGGGATTATGTTCTGCAGTCTTGTTGAATTTATTTATTAGTTGCAATAATTCTTAGAATTTTCCTCAGGATTTTTTAGACACATAATCATGTCATCTGATAACATTTTATTTCTTCTTTTCCAATCTAGATGTAATTGATTTCATTTTCTGGCCTAATTGTGCTAGAACCTTTAGTACAATATTGAATAGAGGTTGTAAAAGTAGACATCCTTCTCTTGTTCCTTATACCAGGGAGAAAGCATTCAATCATGGTGTATAATCCTTTTTTTATACTGACAGATTTGGTTTGCTGGTATTCTGTTGAGGAGTTTTGTACCTGTATTCTTAAGAGATGTTGGTGTATAGTTTCTTATGATGTCTTTATCAGGTTTGTGTTATTAGAGCCTCATAGAATATATAAGGAAGTGTTCTTTCCTTTTTTTTATATTTTGTGAAGAACTGGTATTAATTTCCCTTTAAATATTAAGCAGAATTCAGCAGTGAAGACATCTGGGCTTGGGCTTTCCTTTGTGGGTAGTTTTCTTGATTACTAATTCAGTCTTTTTACTTGTTAAAAATCTATTCATTTTATCTATTTCTTCTTGAATCAGTTTGGGTAGTTTTTGTCTTTTATTTCAGTATATTATCTAATTTATTGGAATACATTGTTCATAGTATTCCTTAATAATCTTTTTTATTTCTGTAAGGTTGGTAATGATGCCCTTATCTTTCATTCCTGATTTTAATAATTTGAGTTTTCTCTCTTCTTTCATTGGTAAGTGTAGGTAAACCTGTGTTTCCCTTTTTTCCAGCTTTATTGAGATATAACTGACATATAGCATTGTGTAAGTTTAGGGTGTACAACATATTGATTTGATACACTTATATATTGCAAAGTGATCACCAGGATAGTGTTAGCTATACCTCCATCACATCACATAATTATCATTTTCCTTTTTGTGGTAAGAACACTTAAGATCTGTTCTAGCAACTTTCAAGTATATATAATAGTATTATAGGTAAAATCACTATCTTGTACATTAGATCTCCAGAACTTACTCATCTTAGAGCCAGAAGTTTGTACTCTTTAAAAGATTTATCATTTTTTTGTTGTTGTTTAAGATTTTATTTATTTATTTGACAGAGAAAGAGACCACAGATAGACAGAGTGGCAAGCAGAGGGAGAGGGAGAAGCAGACTTCCGACTAAGCGGGGAGCCCGATGTGGAGCTCAATCCCAGGACTCTGGGATCAAGACCTGAGCAGATGCTTAACTGACTGAGCCACCCAGGTGCCCCAAAAGATTTATCATTTTTGTTGATTTTTTTAAAGAACCAATTTTTTGTTTCATGAATATTCTCTATTGTTTTTCTGGGGTTTTTTTTAATATCCAATCTAATCTTTATTACTTCCTTCTTTCTGTATGCTTTGGGTTTAGTGTGTCCTTTCCCTTCAGTGTGTTAAGGTGGAAGGTTATTATTTTATCAATTTGGGATTATTTTATTTTTTATTATAAGCATTTATTGCTCTAAATTTCCCTCTAAGCCCTGCTCTTATAGCTGTATTTCATAAGTTTTGGTGTTCTGTGTCTTCATTTTCATTCGTCTCCCAGTATTTTCTAATTCACTTCTAATTTCTTCTTTGATTCACTGATTATTTTGAAGTATTTTGTTTAATTTCCATGTATTTGTGAGTTTCCCAAATCTCTCTCTCTGATTGATATCTAATTTTATTTCATTATGTTTGGAGAATATTATCAATTTTGTTTTATGGTTTAGCATGTGGCCTATCCCAGAGAATGTACCATGGAAGAGTATATACTCTGCTGCTATTGTTGGGTAGATGTCCATTAAATCTAGGTGGTTTATAGTGTTGTTGAAGTCTTTATTTCCTTGTTCTTCTGCCAGTTGTTCTATCTGTTATTTAAAGTAAAATACTGATGGGGCGCCTGGGTGGCTCAGTTGGTTAAGAGACTGACTCTTAATTTCAGCTCAAGTAATGATATCAGGGTTGTGAGGTTAAGCCCACATCAGGCTCCATGCTCAGGGCCGAGTCTGGTTGAGGTTCTCTTTCTAATCTCTCTCTAATCCAGGTACCATGAAGTGATTTTTTGTTTTGTTTATTTATTTATTTTTTTTTAAAGATTTTATTTATTTTTTTGTCAGAGAGAGAGAAAGAGAGCACAAGAGTGAGCACAGGCAGATAGAGTGGCAGGCAGAGGCAGAGCGAGGAAGCCCGATGTGGGACTCGATCCCAGGACTCTGGGATCATGACCTGAGCCGAAAGCAGCTGCTTAACCAACTGAGCCACCCAGGGGTCCCTGTTTATTGTTTTTTTTTTTTAAGATTTTTATTTATTTATTTGACAGAGAAACCACAAGTAGGCAGAGCAGCAGGCAAAGAGAGGGGGGAAGCAGGCTCCCCGCTGAGCAGAGAGCTCCATGTGGGGCTTGTTCTCAGGACCCTGAGATCATGACCTGAGCCGAAGGCAGAGGCTTAACACACTGAGCCACCCAGGCACCCCTGGTTTTTTAATCCAACTGGCAATCTTGTTTTTTTTGCTTGGTTTGTTTAATCCATTTACACTTAATGTTATTATTACTATAGTTGGATTTACATTTGTTGTGTTACTTTTTGTCTTATATATGTCTTGTGTAATTTTTTTCTCTCTATTCTTCCTTTAATGCTTTCTTTTGCTTAATCATTTTCTAATGTAACATTTTAATTCCTTTAATGATTTTTCAAAATTTATTGTTGAGGAGTGTCTGGGTGGCTCAGTGGGTTAAGCCTCTGCCTTCTGCTCAGGTTGTGATCTCAGGGTTCTGGGATGGAGCCCCACATCGGGCTCTCTGCTCAGTGGGAAGCCTGCTTCCCCCTCTCTCTCTGCCTGCATCTCTGCCTACTTGTGATCTCTCTCTCTCTGTCAAATACATAAATGAATAATATCTTTTAAAAAAAATTATTGTTGAGTCTTTTTCTTATTTTTTGCTGTAGGGCTTAACATATACATCTTAACTTAGCAGAATCTACATCAGATTTATATTAACTTAATTCCAGTGTGAAATAGAAATGTTCATCCTCTGTAGCTCTACTCCATTTTCCTCTGTTTCATCCTATTATGGTTATACATGTGCATCTCTATGTCACAAACTCAACAATGCATTGTTATAATTATCATTGTATACAATTTTTTATCTTTATGGGAAGGTAAGTGAGAAAGGAAAGCAAGTGTGTATTTGTAGCACTTACTATATCTTATTTATCAATAACTATCTTATTTATCATTTCTGGTTCTTTGTATTTGCTCTTGTGGATTCAAGTTACCATTTAATGTCATTTCCTTAATTCAATAGAGTTTTATTTTCACCTTTTTTTGTGTGTATGCTGTTTTTGGCAAATTTATTACATTTCTGTATGTAATAGGCCCAGCAATATGATTATGTACATTTGAGACTTTTTTTTAATTCTCGATTTTTTAAATCTTATAACTTTATGATTTGGTTAATCAGTTAAAATCATGTAAATTAAGTGGTGTTTATACTCAAAATTTTCTTTTAATTAAGAGAAGGTTTACATTACAACAACTTCTTTTTCATCTTCAATGAAGTATTAACCTGATGTTAGTTTCAGATGTATGACATAGTGAATCCATAATTCTATACATTACACATTGCTCACCATAAGTGTAGTACCATTTGTCACCATACAAAATCATTACAGTATTATTGACTATATTCCCTGTACCATACTTTCCATCTCCATGATTTGTCATATTATATACATATTGTTTTATACAACCACTCTGTAGGTCAATTAAGAGAAGAAAGGAAAAGAAATATGCATCTAAAATGTCTTTTACAAGTATGTACTTACCTTTACCAGTGCTTTTGGACTTCTTATCTTATATGTTTGAATTACTCTATAGGGTTATTGCTTTTAGGCTGAAAAACTTCTTTAGTATTTCTTGTAACACAGGTCTGCCCACAACACACATTCTTTCAATTTTTAGTTATCTGAAATGTTTTCATTTTCTCTTATTTTTGAAATAAGATTTTTCTGCATTTATGATTCTTGGTTGACAGTTTTTCCTTTGAACACTTTGCTATATTACTCTCACTTTAGCTTTATCACTGTCATTTTGGCCTCCATTGTTTCTGATGAGAAATCAACTATTAATTTCATTGAAGTTCCTTTGTAAGTGACAAGACATTTTTCCTTTATTGATTTCAAGATTTTCTTCATGTCTTTGGCTTTCTGCATTTTTATTAGGAATTGTCTCTGTATTGATCTCTTTCTGTTTATTCTACTTGGATTTCATTGAGCTTCTCAGATTTATAGATTTTCATTAAATTGGAGACATTTACAGTCATTATTTCTTCAAATATTTTTTCTTCTTTTTTCTCTGCTCTATTTCTAATACTTGATTTTGTATATGTTGTTGAGTTTAATGATGTCCCACATTTCTCTGAGACTCTATTTCTCTTCATTCTCTTTTCTCTCTATTCTTTGTATTACATAATCTCTGTCAATTCATCTTAAAATTTGCTAATTCATTCTTCTGCCAGTTCAAATCTACTGTTGAGCACCTCTAGTGAATTTTTCATTTCACTATTGTTATTGTTCATTTCAGCTCCAAAATTTCCATTCTATTCTTTCTTAAAATTTCTAGCCCTGTATTGATACTCCCTATTTGATGAGGCATTGTCTTCATACTCTTTGTTAATCATGGTTTACTTTAGTTCTCTGAACATATTTATAATGACTAATTTTAAGTGCTTGTCATTTCAATCTGACTTTGGATTGCTCTTGCAGGCAGTTTGCATTGCTTGCTTTTTCCCCCCTATGTATAGGTTACATTTTCCTGTGCTATGTATGTCTCATAATTTAGGTTAAAAATGGGATACTTTAGGGACTCTGGATACTTGTTCCCCTCATTCTTCTTTGGATATTGTTACTGTTATTTGTTTGTTTGTTTAGTGACTGGTTGGATTATTTTCATCTACTCCTCTGCCCTACAGACCCCTTCCCAACTTAAAGTCTCAGGTGTTGCTCCTCAGAGGGGCTAGTATTGGGCGTGCTTACAGTAAGTAGTTTTAGCAATGCTCTTTCACTGCTTTTTTCCCTGACTGCATCCATCTGTTAAGCTCCAATAATTGCTGGGTGATTGCTCCATTGTTTTCAGTAATGTTCTGTAGTATAAATTGTGCCATAGACTGATCTAGTTAAATTCAGGTTCCCTTGCAGAGATAGTGTTTGAGGCCAGTTTCTGAGATTCATTCTGACCCCACAATGGCTCTTCTTAGCTTTCCTTTTCTGTGGTTCCCTCTGATAAGCTAGCTGGTCTCTGGATTAATTTATATCTGTAATGAAGCTACCATCCTACTCTTAATTGCTTTCCACCAAAACCTCCATTGTTTTTGAGTATGCTTAGTCCTGAACTTGCTTACATTTTGTTTCAAATAAAGTAACTTCTCTCTCAGGGATCTCATTTATGGCTGCCTCTTCCCCTAGGTAAAATCTCTGAGGCAAGGGTTTAGAGCTGGGTCTGGGAACAGTGGTATGCTTTTCTCTGAGTGACTTCTGCTTTAGCTACTGGGCAATGGATGCAAGTGGTACCCTCTAGTCTTTTTTGCTAGCCTCTCCTAGTCTGGAATCTCAGACCTATGAATGAACTAGAGCTAGTGCCACAGTATTCATAGAGTCATACACACATAAATGTAAAGATTCTTTCCACACATGGGGGTTGGGCAAAAAAAGGGAGACCACAAACTCTGGGTGGCACTTACCAGGAATATAGCTATGCAACAAGTAGTATGGGGTGCAATGAGAAATATGGACGTTCTGCCCCTATTGAAAAGACAGTGCAGCCTTTGATGGGGAGCTTGAGCAAAAGGGAGCCCTGTGTGCTTTGCCTTGCGGTTTCTGTCACATTAGCCAAGGAAGCAGGGAGAAAGGAATGAGTTGTGGTTCAAATGGCACAGATTACTGCTCTTCTTAATTTTAGTAGATTTTCTTAAAGAAGTGTTTTTTCATTTGCTATATATCTGTAGGATCATTTCCAGAGACTGTAAGTGGTTTTAAAAAATGACTTCAATAATATATTAAGCCCTATGTAGAGGGAATCATAGCCCTCTGAATTCTATGTCCTGTATTCTTCTGTTCCATTTCCTGCTCTTTCTCTATACATAACCATTATCTTGAATTTAGAGTTCCACATCTCTATCAAATTTGTATAATTTATTACATATGTATGTATTCTGAAACAGGAAACATGATTCCTTCAGGTATACAATAAGATAAATACTAAGACAGTGAGCATGTTTCATAAATAAAAGATATTTAGCTCTTGATTAAAGAAACACCAATAAACACAAGAATATTCACAGAAAGTAACCTTAAAGTTCATCATTTGTAACTTAGAAAAAAAAATCACCTCATTGGTATGTAAAAATATCTGAAATGACATGAAAGCCCACTGGCACTAATTGATAATCACATCTAAATTATGAAGTGGTTCAAGGAGTGTTGATTCTGGTTTCCTGGAGTTACAGTGCCCTGATAAAACACTGTGGAGTGTGAATGTGCACCTTTCTCCATCCAAACCTAGCAAACTCCACTCTGCATGAACACTTGAGGCCCAGACATGATAATACTAATGTAGGAAAGTGGTGGATGATGGTTATCTGGAATGGATAGCAGTTTAAGAGAGATGGGTAATTATTTCAAGAAGTGAAAGGAACAGTAGAGAAGTGTATGATAAAGTCCAGAGTCAGTAACTTTTAAGGGACCCAAGTTGGGAACCAGAGAAAGTAGGAGGGTAGGAGAAGGATTTGAAGTCACTCTGTGACAGATTTACCTGACTGAAAAGATGGATGGTGGCCTCAGAAGAAAGGAGGACTGCAGTATCTTGAATTCTTGTGTTTGAGGAAGAAATCAGTAGCAAGTTTATTGGAAAGGGCCAGTCAT
The DNA here is from genome assembly GCF_010015895.1 of Lontra canadensis. Lineage (NCBI taxonomy): Eukaryota > Metazoa > Chordata > Mammalia > Carnivora > Mustelidae > Lontra > Lontra canadensis. The sequence goes on from NW_022631093.1 coordinate 657,066, forward strand.
AGACCTAAGTAAGATAACCCCAAATGATCATGTCCTATAAGTAGGGATCTCCTCCCTTTGACTATGGATGAAACCTATGTATATGATGGGTTATGTTATGTTATGTGGTTATGTTATAGTATATGGTTATAGTATATGGAAAAGGTGGAGGGATTTTGCAAATGAGGCTGGCTTTATCAGTTGATCTCTTTAAATACAAGAAGTTCTCCTGCTGGCCTTAAAGAAGTCCCAGCCATGTCATGAACCACCTAAGGAAGTGGTAAGTCTCTAAGAACAGAGGGCTTCAGTCCTATAGTCACAAAGAACTGAATTCTGTGACTCTGAGCTCCAGATGAGAATGCATCCTAGCCAACACCTTGATTGTAGGCTTACGACACCCAGATTAAGAGACCCAATTAGGCCATACCCAGACTCCTGACCTAAGGAAATTGAGATAGCAAATGTGTATAGCTTTAAAGCATTTGCTTGGTGGTAATTTGTTCCACAGCTATCAAAAGCTAAGTAAGACCTCTTTCAAAATATTTGCTTAGGGCATCAAAATATCTAGCCAGTTTTCTAAGGAAAAATATCACAGTGACTGGTGATGAGGGAGCAAAAGTCAAGCTGAGGGCAAAGCACAAGTTAACACCTTACAAACTGCCCCGCACCCAGAAACCTATAGATTCAGTTTCGTAGGACCCTAATATTGCTCTCTCCCCTCCATAGGATAGAAAATGTAATCAGTCACTCCTCAAAACCATGGTTCAGCTCTTTCTGCCCAAGGGTCCTGTCCCCATACTATAATAAAACCACCTTTTTGCACTGAAGACATCTCAGTAATTCTTTCTTGGCCATCAGCTCTGCACCCCACCACTTCAAACGACATTAGTTTGGATCATTTGGGAAAATATTTGACCTATGTGATTATCCCATTTACCTATGTCTAGTCTTTTTTTCTAAAGAAATGAGAAGAGCTATTCTTGAACAAGTTTTTTAAGACCATTTTGTTACTGCTTAGTTTTATAGTTTTTTGCCTATGGCTTTTTGACTAGAAGGTCTTCAAACACTATAGCAATATTTTCTATTTATTAAATTTGAAACTAGTAACTTTATGCCAAACTGGTTCTTCTTTTATCAAAGACTGACATCCTCATTCCCCAAATTATATTTCCAGTAGTCTTACCTGGCTTTTTCCACTCACCATAAGTCATTGTTATTGAAGGCAACAAAAATGTCTTAATAATTTTCTAATTTGCACTTCAGCAAATCTAAGATGGTTGTTGGAAAGATGGACACAAATCCTTAGTACTGATAAAGAAAAAAGAATTACGTACTTTAGAAAGAACCATTCAAAACATTTGGTACCACATCCTTTCACTTTTACAGTAAGTGTTAGTTTTGTTTTATTTTGGGGTTTTTTGTTTGTTTGTTTGTTTGTTTGTTTGTTAAAGATTTTATTTATTTATTTGTCAGAAAGAGAGAGTGAGAAAGAACACAAGCAGGCAGAGAGTCAGGCAGAGGCAGAGAGAGAGGCAGGCTCCCTGCTGAGCAAGGAGCCGGATGAGGGACTCGATCCCAGGACCCTGGGATCATGACCTGAGCCGAAGGCAGCGGCTTAACCCACTGAGCCACCCAGGCATCCCTGGTTGTTTTTGTTTGTTTGTTTGTTTGTTTGTTTAAGTAAGCTCCATTTAATCTGCACTTTTCTACTCTATTTTCCATTGGAAGGTTAGAGATTAATTATATATTTAATAAAAAGAAATATCCACTTATTTTTATTTTTAACTCATTTTGTGTGTTAAAAGAAGACAGTTTTGGGACACCTGAGTGGCTCAATCAGTTAAGCCTCTGCCTTCGGCTCAGGTCATGATCCCAGAGTCCTGGGATCAAGTCCGGCATTGGCCTCCTTGCTTGGCGGGGAGTCCTGCTTCTCCCTCTGCCAAAGCCCTCCCTCCCCCACCCCGGCTTGTACACTCTCTCTCTCTCTGACAAATAAATACATAAAGTCCTTAAAAAGAGAAGAAGAAGAAGAAGAAGAAGAAGAAGAAGAAGAAGAAGAAGAAGCAGCAGCAGCAGCAGAAGATGAGGACAGTTTTCCCATTAAGGAATAGAGGAGTTCAAAGGAATCCAATTTCCTCTGACCTTTATATCCTCTTCAGTGCCAGTGAATTTCAGAAGATACAAAATTAAATAAATCTCTGTAATTAATTGGGAGAAATGGTATATTTAGATTAGTCAGGATGAATATAATGTTTTATTTTAGAAATTTATGATAATGGCATGTAGTTGAAAAGAATCTTCTCCGTCTGTTATGAGGTTGCTCATGAGAAAAGCTAGAAAATGGAGTGGCAAGGCATTATAGTTTTTATGTGGATGTCTGTTCTTCCTTTCCAGTTCCACTTCTTACGAAGAAGTGGCAAAATTCTTCCAAAATCTTGAGCCCCAAAGTGCAGTGAGGTATGACAGCAACTGCTAAGAAAATCTTTGAGAGGTAGGGAAAAAAAAGATGGTTAGAAATGATTCCACATTGTCAGCACAAGAATTTGAGGGAGTTAATTAATGGCAAAGGAGTAGACTGTTTGTTTCTAATATTGCAAGGATTTTTAGTCTGTGGTTACCTGTGTTAAAACATATGAGGACACTTTAGGAAGCATGTTTCACATTCATTCTTTGTTAGGATCTTTTAAAAAGTTGCTGGCTTGAGTACATTGTGATCCTCTCATTATAAAAAAGCAACTCAAGTGTTCCTTTGACACAGTCTTTCTCTGTGAGGAGAAAAAGATACAACTCTTCCCAAAGCAGGGCATCTGATAATTCTTTATACTTGTAGTCAGAAATTAAGCAGCACCTAAGAGAGCTAATGGAGCAGAACAAAATCTTTAGAAACAAGTCCCCTTTTGTTATTGGAGAGTTTTTAACAACTCACTCTGTTTCCTTACCAGTTTGCAGTGCATTAGCAGAGACAAAGAGCTGTGTCTCCCTAGTAACCTATGGAGTAAATAGGTCGGTCACTCTGGATTAAATATAATGCAATTTACAGCAGGTAAAGTTCTTTGCCAACCTGTTCCTATCATTTCCCTGTACTCATTCAGCCAGAAGGAATGTACTAGCATATAGCCTGTCAAACCATTTAGAAAACAATAGTATTATAATATGAATAAAAAAAAAAATTTGACTGGGCGCCTGGGTGGCTCAGTGGGTTAAAGCCTCTGCCTTCAGCTCAAGTCATGATCCAGGGTCCTGGGATAGAGGCCCATATCTGGCTCTCTGCTCAGTGGAGAGCCTGTTTCCCCCACTCTCTCTGCCTGCCTCTCTGCCTACTTGTGATCTCTGTCAAATAAATAAATAAAATCTTAAAAAAATAAATAAAATAAAATTTAACAAATGAATCTAAGTACCTAAATGCTAACATTTGTTATGGCCAGAGATCACATTAGAGACAGCATGATGTCAGTCAACCTGGGAAGACAAAGCTCACAAAAATACTTTATTTCAGAATTTGCATAGCAAGTAAAGAACCATCACCACAACTTTGATGTCCCCTTTTTCTGCCTCCCAGGATTGTAAATATGTATAGAACATCTAGGTCCTAGCTTGGCTAGGCTTCTCAGTGTGCCTCCAGCACAGTGCATCTTGAGTCCCACAAGGAAGTGCCTTGATTTTTTTTTAAACCTATATTTTTAAGTAAGCTTTTCTTTTCTTGGCACCTTTGGCAAGTTCCATGAGCTAACACTGTTGGAAAGGACTTTGTTTAGTTATTTACTACTTTGTGACTAACTCCATTAGTCAAGACATAACTTCCAATATGTCTATACTTTGAATCTCATATATAAGAAGGATGATGGTGGGGATTTTAACTGTGTTAGAGTTTTGGTGACATCTATGAAAACCCTTAACTATCTCTTTAGTAATTTTCTTTCTCTTTAGTAATTTTCTTGCTCTCTTTTTAAAAATTTGTGTACTTGATCTTTCCCCCTTTTTCATCTGGAGTAGGTTGTAACATATTTTATTTATTTATAAGATATAAGGTTATATTGTTTTATTCTTTCTAAATATTTTCAACTTCATCTTTATTCTTTTCTGCTTTTCTTAGATTCATAAATCTTTTTTCTCTAAAAAGCATTCATATATCTTTATTTTCTTCTTTGTATGTAAGACTGTATTTTCCTTTCTGTATGCTAAACATATATAACATGTACATGTAAAATGTAAGTAATAATAATAAACGCACATGTACTTACTGCACAGGTTAAGAAATAGAATTTTACTGGTATCGTGAAAGGTGCTGAATAAGCCTCTCTGGTGCTTTTCTCCTTCCTTTCCTCCAACAAAATACACAGTCCTGAAGTTCATGTTACTCATTCCCTAGCTTTGCATGATAGTTGTTTTTTGTTTTGTATTTTATTTTATTTTATTTTATTTTATTTTATTTTATTTTATTTTTTCAGAGAGTGCACATGATAGGGGGAGGGGCAGAATGAGAGGGGAAGAGACTCTCACACAGATGCCACGCTCCATGAACCTTGGGGTTCAATCTCACCACCGGAGATCATGCCTGAGCCGAAATCAATAGTTGGTCACTTTAACCCACTCAGCCACCCAGGTTCTTCTGCTTCATAGTTTTACTACCTGTAAGTTTATCTTTAAGCAATATACTGTAAATTTTGCCTGTGTTTTTATATAATAAGAATGAAGTCATGTTGCATTTTTCTAAGACTTGCTTCTTTTGTTTAGTTTTATATTTTTGAGGTTCACTTGTTTTCACAGCTGTATGTGAAAGAGAAGAATGAGTATACCAGAATGTATTCATTTGAATAAGAACAGAATAACCCCAAAATATGCTACTTTTACATGTGGATTATTGTGAGCTGAAGGCAATCACAACCCATCAGACAAAAACTTCTACCTCTCTCTTAACTACCTAAAATATTTTAGGTAGGGGCCTAGACCAGAAAGAGAACTTTTACCAGAGATAGTTTTTTAATCTGAAAGACATACCTGTGTGGCAGGGCAAACATCAGACTACCAAATGTATGCCCTACTTTCTTCCTGTGGTTTTCCCTCTTCCCCTTTGAGCCCCAGGCCCCTGTTTCATTTCTTAGCTCAGGATGGCTTGCAAGCCTCAGTTGCCTGACTGCCTTTGGGTCTCATATTTTTATGGGGCTTCTGTGCCTGTGAAATTAAATTTATTTTTCTCTTAATAATCTGTCTTAAATCATTTTAATTATCACACCAGCCAAAAACCTAGGAAGTTATAAGAAAATTTTTTCGGCCCTGACATAATTACCTGTGGATGAAGTCACATTCTTTTTCACTTGTAGCTACTAGGAATACCATTCCTAATGGACAAAAAGAAATATTTTTTGACAAATACACCAAAATGTGTCCATTCTACCTGGAATGAACAGTTGGATTAAATCCCCCCACACACACCTTTCTTTTTTTTTTTTCTTTTTGCTTTTGGGAACAGTGTTCCAGTGAGTATTCTTTTACATGTATCTTTATAAGAGTGCAAATGTTTTCATTTTTTATTTTTACTTTATATCCAGTGAGGGAATTGTTTACATGGTATACATGCTCAATTTTGATGGGCTTAATACAAGAACTATTTGGCAGTGTGGCTGGATAAGTTTACATTTCCACAAGTATTAAAAGTTTCTGTTGCTTCACACATTTGAATACAATATTATACAAAATTTTAATTTTTGACAATTCGGTATGTCTGAAATGGAATAAAGTTGGTCATAATATCTCTTTACATCTCTCTGACTTCTACAGTATCTGTGGTCATTTCTCTTTTTTATTGTTTCTTTATGATTTCTGTCCTTTTTTTTATTAATCTGGCTAGATTTCTTATACATTTTATTTGCCTTTTTAAAAAAAGCAACCTTTAGGGGTGCCTGGGTGGCTCAGTTGTTAAGCCTCTGCCTTTGGCTCAGGTCATGATCCCTGGGTCCTGGGATCAAGCCCAGAGCCCTGTATCATGCTCCCTGCTCTGTGAGAAGTCTGCTTTTCCCTCTTCCACTCCCCCTGCTTGTGTTTCCTCTCTCGCTGTGTCTCTCTCTGTCAAATAAATAAACAAAATCTTTTAAAAAGATAAAAATTAAAATAAAAAGCAACTTTTATTATTTGTTTATCTTCTGTGTCTTATTGGTTTTCTTTTTTTTTTTTTTAAGATTTTATTTATTTATTGTCAGAGAGAGAGGTAGCACAAGCATGGGAGAGGGAGACAAAGGGAGAATCAGGCTCCCCACTGAGCAAAGAGCCCAATGCAGGACTCAGTCCCAGCACTCTGGGATCATGACCTGAGCTGAAAGCAGATGTGTAACCAACTGAGCCACCCAGACACCCCCTGGTTTTCTATTTTATTAAGTTTGTATTTTACTCTATTATCTTTTTTCTTCTGCTTTATTTGCTTTATTTTTTATTTATTTCTAATTTCTTAATTTAGATAATGCTTTTATTCATGTTAAGACTATTCTTTAATCATGAAAGCATTCAAAGATACATTACCCTCTAAATATTGTTTAGCCCTTTCCCATAATTTAAAGTCATTATGATCTCATTCTGAATACTTTTTACTTCCTATTATGACTTCTTTCTAATTCATGAGCTATTTAGAAATGTGTTTTAGAAATTTTTAATATTTGGGTTCTTCTATTTGTCATTTTGCTATTGATATCTAAGTTAATTATGTGTAGCCAGAGAATCTGTTGTATATTTTACCATTCCTTTGATGTGTTTTGAGACTTGCATTATGGCCCAGGGAAAAAAAAATTTAACTTTAGTAATATTAAGAGTGCTTGAAAAGGTTTATTCTCTAATTGGCCCATGCAATATTTTATATATAATCATTAAATTAAACATGTAAATCCTATATTTTAAGTATTCTATGTTTTTATGACTTTTTTATTATTCTAGCTCTCACTTTCTTACCATTGACCTGGAAGACCTTAATGCATGCCTAAACCTTAGACAGGATTCTTCCTAACTCTGGGACCCTGACATCTCTTTGCCTATAACATTTAGTTTAGAAATATTGTCATTATAATTTCTTTCTCTTCCCCTTTGAGACATAAATTTTTTTTTAAGCTTCTTGCCAGTTTTACAACCCAAAAATATCTTTTTCAAGGACCTGGGAACCATCCTTTTAAAACATAATCATCAAGAAAGATAGCACCCCTCTATCTCTTAGTCTCTGTGAGAGGGTACCTGTTGTTAATATACTTATTTTTATGGTCTTAAAGTTTTAGTCATGTAATTTTAAAACCACACCCATATATTTTGATATTTTATAAACAATACAGTCCAATATTCTTTGTATTTTAAATGAGCAGGTAGTCCATTTATATTCAAAATGATTACTGATATATTTTGAGTTCTTTCTACTTTGTATTTATTTCACATTTTTATTTATTTTGTTGTTGTTTCATCCAATATTGAGACTGGTAGAGGAAATTTTCTTTGTTCTTTTCTGAGGATAGAGTTTATTTTTCATTTAACATTTTACAAAGGATATACCTCCAGTCCCAAAGTCATCTGGGGGACACCTATTTAATCTTAACTTGAATGGATCTTTGGAGTTATCTTCTATCCCTAAGGTCACCTAGAATTTTTTTTTTTTTTTAAAGATTTTATTTATTTATTAGACAGACAGAGATCACAAGTAGGCAGAGAGGCAGGCAGAGAGAAAGGAGGAAGCAGACTCCCTGCGGAGCAGAAAGCCTGATGTGGGGCTCGATCCCAGGACTCTGGGATCATGACCTGAGCCGAAGGCAGAGGCTTTAACCTGTTGTGCCACCCAGGCGCCCTAGAATTTTTTTACAGACCTCAGATTTGTATTTCTCTTTATGGGCTTTAAACATGTTGGCTTTGCAGGGGGTGGGGGGGCACTTTTCCTGTATTTCAGATGGTGCTAATCATTTTCTAAATATTCTGTAATTTGTATTTGTATTTCTTCTTTAATTGAGAGTGGAATTTGAGAGGGACAGTTTTTAAAATTCTATGTGGATGGGTCCTTGAGTTTCCATTTTACTTTTAGCTTTATTTCCTTATGCTCAGCTTCTACCAGGTTTTCAGTGCTTCCTTCTATAAAGTTACTATGCTAGTACTTCCCAGAGTTTAATGTGTATCCAGATCACCTAGGTATCTTGTTAAAATGTAGATCATTTTTCAATAGGTCTAGATAACTCTCTAGCAGGTTCTCAGATAATGCTAATATGCTATTACTTCTGGTCCATGAACCACATGTTGAGTAGAAGGTCCCATTTTATTATTTCAGTAGTTCTTTGAGTAGATTTTGACCATACCTTCACCTGTTTCTTACCTAAGTGGTCACAGCTTTTGTTTACTATAACATTGTCCAATAGTTTGGTATCTAAAAAAGACTATCTTATTTAATCCACACTGCATCACCACCAGTAGGTCTGAAAAGTTGGTTTTCATGCTGAGAAAAGTGGGTCCCTATGCACAGTGGTGGGCCCCAGTGCACAGTGGCAAACCCCTGATAATTCTCAATCTTGATTTTTCTGTCACATATATCTGTACCAGATGTTTTCCAAAAGGATTGAGGAAATATGAAGGGCTAGGTGTCAGCTTCGATTAGCTTGAGAACACTTTTTATCTGAATCTGAATCTGTTGTGTCCTCTTTCTCAAGGGCTTATTCTGCTTACTTTGGGTGTGTTTCTCTTTCAGATTAAGGTGAAAATTGCCCTGACCTTCCTTGAAACCCTTTGTGTGACAGTTTTTCTGAGTGTTGTTTTAACATTTGGGTGTCTCTTTTCTGCTGACTGGTTGACATCTGTGAAGCTCCATGTTTTTTTAATTTTTATTACGGCTTTCTCTAGTAGGTTCCTATGCATATTAGCTTAATACAAGTTTTGAGAAATCTTCAGTAAAAAATCTGTTTCACTTGTTTAAACCTTTACTTCTCAAACTTACTCAGCCATAAAATGCTTCATTTTGGTGGCAAAAGCATCCTTTTTCATTTGCCAATGTTGCTGAAATTTGTATACAAACATATACTTACCTTCCAATCACATTCTAAATTTGCACTAAGTAACAATTATTTTTCTAAGTACTTTAGAGACATTATCTCAGTTTATACTTAAAATTTTATGCCCCAATAATGGGTCCGTGATTAAAGGAGCGAGACTGATACAAAGCGAAGGTCAAGCAAAGCTTTATTTCGTGCCAAGCATCAAGAATCTAACCAAACGTTTGGGACCGCACCTCTTACAAGAGAGGGTGACGTGACCCTTCTCTGTTTCACATTCTAGCTTTTAAGGGCAAAAACCATGTGGTCGGGCCTGGCCACGCACAGGTGACCAATGAGATTACAATTTACCCTAGTAGACATTTGACCCTATTACACCTTGATTAGGATTGGCGCCAAAGGGATTCCAAAGGGTGGGAGCCCCCTACTCCTCGGTAGCTAGGGAGACAGTATGCAACCCCCTACTGATGGGATGTCTCCACCTGGCCTGACCCATCCTTCTGTCTGGGCTTTTGTTACCTGAAGCTGGTTTCTGGGACTTGTTTTTAAGTGAATCCCCTGGGGGTAGGGAAGCAGGGACAGTTTAACTTTAATGAAAGCCTCTTGCTAAATAGATCCTTACAAAATCACCCTATGAGCTCCATTTGATAGGAAGGAATTAAGCAGAGCCTTAGTAATTTATATGAAATATTTAGCTAATATTCAGGGCAGAGTTCTAATTATTTTAGGTTCCCTGGCTTGAAAGTAGGCTATGTATCTTTTGAGGATGCCTTACTGCTTTGCAGGTACCCAACGTTGGGCCTTTCCTTAGTGATGTAGGAAAGACGAAGTTAAGGTTTGAAGCTGACGGCCAAAAAATAATTCTTGAGACGTTTTTGATGCAAAAAAGGTGATTTTATTAAAACATGGAAAAAGGGCCTGTGGGCAGAAAGAGCTGCAATGGGGTCACGAGGAGTGGCCCATTACATACTTTCAAGTTGGGGGTGGTAGCAGTTAGAGATAGCGTTAGTCTCTAAGGAATTTTGGAAGCAAGGTTTCCAGGACCTTGAGAGGGCTAGCAATTCTTGGGGGAAGGTCATTTATTACTATCTAATAAAACATTAGTAGGAGACCCTTCAGATATATATCGATGGGCCATATACTTGGGGGATTGCCAAAACATATCTTGGGGGGTTTAGAGATAAAGGGCTTCCAAAGGAATTTTTATACATTAAAGTAGACTTACAGGATCCTGGGGGTGGGGGTGGGGGTCAGGTTAGGATTGCTTTTTGCCCTTAGCAAAGTATTAACATCGAGGCAGTTGAGTCCTAGAGGAATGTCCTTTTGCGTGTTTCAATGACTTGTCAATGTTCTATAGGTAATAAGGAAATTTAATAATTTTTCTTCTGCCTTTGTTCACCCCATCACTTAGCATAGGGACCACTCAGCTAATTCTGACATTGTTTAAAATAAGAAGATTTTAAAAAATAAAATAAAAGGCCGGGTGGCAGTTATTGAGGGTTGTGGTAGACTAGTGAGCATACTTTACCAGTGAAGTATGGCCAGAAGGTGTGTGTTTGTCACCTAATAAACGTGGCTTGGTCCCAGAGAAACACAATTCTCAGAGATTTTAATGCATTTTACAGGTGTCTGTCTGCTTTCCAAGGCACTTCCTCCAGGGCAGCTTTGCAAAGCTGATGAATAGGAAGTGACATGGTAGGAGATTTCTGCCTGGCACACCTACTGGGAAAAGATGGAGAGCCCCACTCTTAGCCAGTAGTCAAATCTAATTTCCAAAACCAAATGAGAATAATAATGACAATAAAAGACCCAGAACACCACTTTATTGTACCCCATTGTGTTTATAGTTCTTGGCAACGACAGGGGGAAAAAAATCCTGCAATCAAATTAGGACAATCTGCATAACAAAGGTATTAACAAGAAACAGCAGAGGCAGGAAATTGTTGATGGATTTCATTATCTGTAATGCTGCTGAGAGCTGTATTTGTCTTCACCTTGGAGCTTTGGAGAAAATCGGACTCTTCTTGGCAGCTTTCACTTTTCTTGAAACATCTTGCTATTTAAATAAGCATCAAGCCCTTGAGGTTATTTTGGAATGTTTTCCTTTCCCAGGTGCCTGGGGTTTTCTGTTATGAAAAGAGGCTCGTGTGAGAAAACCTGGGGTGCTTGAGGTGCTGTTTATTATCAGATGAACATTTTTGTCATATTTGAAATTACAGGATTCCAAGGGGCTTGAATGGAGGGAAGAGTGTTAGCTTCAGATACCAGTTCCCCTACTCCAGTGAATTATGTTGGGCAATTAAGTTGGTCCAGGTTTCCTCCCTGTGATGAGGAATCATAGTACCTATCTCATCAGTTATGGCAAGAAATCCAAGGAATTATATTATATATATTAACATATAATCAATATAATAATTATTATATTGATACAATTATGTGATAATTATAATTATTTGTATGTGTGTGTATATGTATATATATAAAATCTCCAGCCATATTAGACATTTCATGATTAGGGGCTAGCCTCTTAGAATAAGTCTTGTTAAGGTTTGCCCAGGGGAAGAACATCCTTTGCTCTCCTGGAACAAGCTAATATTTCAGAAATTAGACATGCATTAGAGATAACTTGAATGGTTCTTTCCAGTTAGTATTTGTGTATTTTTTTTTTAAGTCAGGGATATTTACAGCAACCGATTTGGAAGAGAATAATTGCAAGACAAATAAGCAATTATCAAGACTGGCTGAAGAACTAGATTTTTCCAATTGAGCTGGAATTGGGAGAACAGTTTTAGACTCACATTTTCCTCCATTTTTGGTAAGATTATCTTCACAAATGTATTTTTACATACATAGGTGAAGGGGAGGAAAAATTCTCTACTCTCAAGGTCTTCCACGTGTACTAAGTATTAAATTTACATGAAACAGATTAAGAGGAGGAAAGAAAGCCAAGTTTTATTATGCACATACAGAAGCCCAATCATGAAATTGTGACCTAAGGAAATGATGAAGATGCGTGGTTCTTATACGTTTAGACATAGAGATAGTAATTCTGTGAGGAATTGACAGGACAAAGAAAACTTAATTCTGGTTGCTTCAATTAGTAAGGAGTTTTAAACAGTTTGGACTGTGGTAGTAAAGTAATAAAAAGTTACAAGAGTTGTTCATATATAGCCTTCCTGGCTCTAAATTTCCTTTCCCTGGTGAGAAGGATGCCCCTTTACCTCCTGGTACAGGAAGGGTACCTTTCACATGGGAGATTTATTTCCTAGGGTTTTTTTTGGGGGGGGGGGGGGGGGGTTCCTTCCATAGGCTATATCTTAAGTAACTTTCATTTTAAATAATCAGTATGCCAAAATGGTGCATTTTGGAGTGGCCTGCCCTTGGCCACTGTATAAGACAGATGTTCAGATTGCTTTTCATATCATGTGTTGGATTCTAAGTCTTTATGACTCATGTACTAATAAGTTAGTACAAAACCAGAGTTCTTTCATGATATCCCACTAAGTTTAAAGTCGTCACTTTATCAAAACATCAGTTTAGATGCAACTCTAATGAAATGATCTTTGGCTCCTCTCTGTTTTTCTGCTATCTGTGATCGAGTACACTATAATTAACACGGTGGCATTTGAAAAGGATGGTTCTAAGTAAGATAGGTAGGCTAACTCTTTTCCCAACTTCTTTCAACATTTTGCCTTTCTGTTCTTCCATCTTCTGACCCTTGTGCAGTTCCTTTCCTGGAATCTAATTCTTTAAATGCTTTATTCTCATTTAGCTGTCATTTGGAAAACTGTCTGATAAAGTCATCTTGGCTTAGCTTGATGCTAGAGAGGAATTCATTTCTGTCAGACCCCCATCTCCTGCTTCAGGCAGGCCCTTCATCTAGCCAACCATAAGAGAAGGGCTCACACACGTTATCATTTGAAAGCGTCAAATGAGGGGTACTATCACTTGACACCAGAAGTTTCCACTTAGCAGCTGTTATTATTCACATATATTCACAAATATCAGAGCTGCATGCATGTGTTCCTAGGCAAAATGCTTAGAATTATGAAGGGAAATTAAAAAAAACTAAAATAAGATCCTGAGAGAATTAGAAGTAAGATTCTGCTCTTATTTATAGACATGAAAGGTTTTTTCCCCTTGAAAATCCAGATGTTTAAGTACTTGAGCATGTGTTATGTGTACTTATGCCTGTAAATGTGTACCTATGTGTACCTGTGTATAAAAGTATGTGATGGGGTGTATGTGTGTATATAACCCTCAACTTGTGCACATACCCACATAACTAACCCATTATCTGGAGAGTGTCTTTTATCTAAGAAGTATCATAGACAATCCATTTATGATTGTGAGTGATTCCTTTCTCCTTCTGATAATTTACAGTAATTACAATTCTTACTGCAGTTGTTTAATTTTAAAGATGATATCAGGAAGCCAAAGTCTTTTGCCTACTACCACTCTATTTAGCACCCTGTATGACTTAATGGCTGTATAATCTTGGACAGATTACTTAGTCTTATTAAATTCACTTTCCTCATTTTGCAAAGCAGAGGACATTTAACGGAAAAGCATATAATGAGTACTGCATAAAAGAAAACATGTAAAACTAACACAAGGTCTAGCATATATTAAGTGTCTAATAAATATTAATTTTTGTTCATTTGCTATAATTATTATTACTACTACTTATTACCACAACCATCACTACTAGTGTATCACTCAGCACATGTAGTCCATACAGTTTCTGTCGTTTCTTGGAGATTCTGTGGCTGGCTATCTCCAAATAGGTTACAAATTCGGATGTTAGAAAGGGAATATATTGATGTTGGACGTTTTAAATAAGAGCTGAAATTTTATGAACTACTATGAATGACCTCTACTCATGCCAAGTTTCTATTAGGAAATGAAAACTATTTTTAATATGAACAATTGCTCCTAATTTATCTGGCCATATGACTGTCAGACTTTATTAATGTGAGACTCTCCTATAAATCTAATATTGAAATCTGGCTGGGGAAAAAAGTACACATCTTAGATGAATTTCTGTGATTGAAAAACTTTTTTAAAAGTCAGTTTTAAGGAGGGAGTCAAGATGGCGGAGAACTAGCAGGCTGAGACTACTTCAGGTAGCGGGAGATCAGCTAGATAGCTTATCTAAAGATTGCAAACACCTACAACTCCAACGGGAGATCGAAGAGAAGAAGAACAGCAATTCTAGAAACAGAAAATCAACCACTTTCTGAAAGGTAGGACTGGCGGAGAAGTGAATCCAAAGCGATGGGAAGATAGACCCCAGGGGGAGGGGCCGGCTCCCGGCAAGCGGCAGAGCAACGGAGCACAAAATCAGGACTTTTAAAAGTCTGTTCCGCTGAGGGACATCGCTCCAGAGGCTTAACCGGGGTGAAGCACACGCGGGGTCAGCGTTGCCTCAGTCCCGCAGGGTCACAGAAGGATCGGGGGTGTCTGAGTGTCACAGAGCTTACAGGTATCAGAACGGGGAAGCCGGCTACAGAGACAGAGCCGAGGAGTGAGCTCCAAGCTCGGGGTTACCTTGAACTGGTCGCAGGCTTGGTCAGCTCGGAGCGCGGCCAGAGGTCAGGGTGACGGGAGTAATTGGGCGCTGTTCTCTGAGGACGCACTGAAGAGTGAGGCCCCGGGCTCTCGGCTCCTCTGGGCCGGAGACTGGGAGGCCGCCATCTTCCTTCCCGTCCTCCGGACTCTACGGAAAGCGCTCAGGGAACAAAAGCTCCCGAAAGCAAACCCGAGCGGATTACTCAGCCCGGCCCCTGGTAAGGGCGGTGCAACTCCGCCTGGGGCAAAGACACTTGAGAATCACTACAAAAGGCCCCTCCCCCAGAAGATCAACAAGAAACCCAGCCAGGACCAAGTTCACCTACCGAGGAGTGCAGTTTCAATACCAAGGAGAGCAGCGGAATTCCAGAGGAGGAGAAAGCAAAGCACGGAACTCATGGCTTTCTCCCCATGATTCTTTAGCCTTGCAGTTAATTTAATTTTTTTTTCTTTTTCAATTTTTTTTCTCTTTCAATTTTTTTTCTCTTCTTCTGCTAAATTTTTTTTAACTTTTAACCTTTTCTTTTTTAACGTTTTTTAACTAGTTTATCTAATATATATATTTTTTTCCTTTTTATATTTTTTCTTTATTGGTTTTCTTTCTTTCTTTTTTTCTTTTTTTTTTTTTTCTTTCTGAACCTTTTTATCCCCTTTCTCCCCCCTCAGGATTTGGGATCTCTTCTGATTTGGCTAAAGCATATTTTCCTGGGGTTGTTGCCACCCCTTTAGTATTTTATTGCTCCTTCATATACTCTTATCTGGACAAATGACAAGGTGGGAAAAATTCACCACAAAAAAAAGAACAAGAGGCAGTACCAAAGGCTAGGGACCTAATCAATACAGACATTGGTAATATGTCAGATCTAGAGTTCAGAATGATGATTCTCAAGGTTCTAGCCAGGCTCGAAAAAGGCATGGAAGATATTAGAGAAACCCTCTCGGGAGATATAAAAGCCCTTTCTGGAGAAACAAAAGAACTAAAATCTAACCAAGTTGAAATCAAAAAAGCTATTAATGAGGTGCAATCAAAAATGGAGGCTCTCACTGCTAGAATAAATGAGGTGGAAGAAAGAATTAGCGATATAGAAGACCAAATGACAGAGAATAAAGAAGCTGAGCAAAAGAGCGACAAACAGCTACTGGACCACGAGGGGAGAATTCGAGAGATAAGTGACACCATAAGACGAAACAACATTAGAATAATTGGGATTCCAGAAGAAGAAGAAAGAGAGAGGGGAGCAGAAGGTATATTGGAGAGAATTATTGGAGAGAATTTCCCCAATATGGCAAAGGGAACAAGCATCAAAATCCAGGAGGTTCAGAGAACCCCCCTCAAAATCAATAAGAATAGGTCCACACCCCGTCACCTAATAGTAAAACTTAAAAGTCTTAGTGACAAAGAGAAAATCCTGAAAGCAGCCCGGGAAAAGAAGACTGTAACATACAATGGCAAAAATATCAGATTGGCAGCAGACTTATCCACAGAGACCTGGCAGGCCAGAAAGAGCTGGCATGATATATTCAGAGCACTAAACAAGAAAAACATGCAGGCAAGAATACTATATCCAGCTAGGCTATCATTGAAAATAGAAGGAGAGATTAAAAGCTTACAGGACAAACAAAAACTGAAAGAATTTGCAAACACCAAACCAGCTCTACAGGAAATATTGAAAGGGGTCCTCTAAGCAAAGAGAGACCCTAAAAGTAGTAGTTCAGAAAGGAACAGAGACAATATACAATAACAGTCACCTTACAGGCAATACAATGGCACTAAATTCACTCTCTCAATAGTTACCCTGAATGTTAATGGGCTAAATGCCCCAATCAAAAGACACAGGGTATCAGAATGGATAAAAAAACAAAACCCATCTATATGTTGCCTACAAGAAACTCACTTTAAACCCGAAGACACCTCCAGATTTAAAGTGAGGGGGTGGAAAAGAATTTACCATGCTAATGGACATCAGAAGAAAGCAGGAGTGGCAATCCTTATATCAGATCAATTAGATTTTAAGCCAAAGACTATAATAAGAGATGAGGAAGGACACTATATCATACTCAAAGGATCTGTCCAACAAGAATATCTAACAATTGTAAATATCTATGCCCCTAACGTGGGAGCAGCCAACTATATAAACCAATTAATAACAAAATCAAAGAAACACATCGACAATCATACAATAATAGTAGGGGACTTTAACACTCCCCTCACTGAAATGGACAGATCATCCAAGCAAAAGATCAACAAGCAAATAAAGGCCTTAAATGACACACTGGACCAGATGGACATCACAGATATATTGAGAACATTTCATCCCAAAGCAACAGAATACACATTCTTCTCTAGTGCACATGAAACATTCTCCAGAATAGATCACATCCTGGGTCCTAAATCAGGTCTCAACCTGTATCAAAAGATTGGGATCATTCCCTGCATATTTTCAGACCACAATGCTCTGAAGCTAGAACTCAATCACAAGAGGAAATTTGGAAAGAACCCAAATACATGGAGACTAAACAGCATCCTTCTAAAGAATGAACGCGTCAACCAGGAAATTAAAGAAGAATTGAAAAAATTCATGGAAACAAATGATAATGAAAACACAACGGTTCAAAATCTGTGGGACACAACAAAGGCAGTCCTGAGAGGAAAATATATAGCGGTACAAGCCTTTCTCAAGAAACAAGAAAGGTCTCAGGTACACAACCTAACCCTACACCTAAAGGAGCTGGAGAAAGAACAAGAAAGAAACCCTAAACCCAGCAGGAGAAGAGAAATCATAAAGATCAGAGCAGAAATCAATGAAATAGAAACCAAAAAAACAATAGAACAAATCAATGAAACTAGGAGCTGGTTTTTTGAAAGAATTAATAAGATTGATAAACCCCTGGCCAGACTTATCAAAAAGAAAAGAGAAAGGACCCAAATAAATAAAATCATGAATGAAAGAGGAGAGATCACAACTAACACCAAAGAAATACAGACAATTATAAGAACATATTATGAGCAACTCTATGCCAACAAATTCGACAATCTGGAAGAAATGGATGCATTCCTAGAGACCTATAAACTACCACAACTGAACCAGGAAGAAATAGAAAGCCTGAACAGACCCATAACCAGTAAGGAGATTGAAACAGTCATCAAAAATCTCCAAACAAACAAAAGCCCAGGGCCAGATGGCTTCCCAGGGGAATTCTACCAAACATTTAAAGAAGAACTAATTCCTATTCTCCTGAAACTGTTCCAAAAAATAGAAATGGAAGGAAAACTTCCAAACGCATTTTATGAGGCCAGCATCACTTTGATCCTCAAACCAGACAAGGATCCCATCAAAAAAGAGAACTACAGACCAATATCCTTGATGAACACAGATGCGAAAATTCTCACCAAAATACTAGCCCATAGGATTCGACAGTACATGAAAAGGATTATTCACCACGACCAAGTGGGATTTATTCCAGGGCTGCAAGGTTGGTTCAACATCCGCAAATCAATCAATGTGATACAACACATTCATAAAAGAAAGAACAAGAGCCATATGATACTCTCAATAGATGCTGAAAAAGCATTTGACAAAGTACAGCATCCCTTCCTGATCAAAACTCTTCAAAGTGTAGGGATAGAGGGCACATACCTCAATATTATCAAAGCCATCTATGAAAAACCCACCGCAAATATCATTCTCAATGGAGAAAAACTGAAAGCTTTTCCGCTAAGGTCAGGAACACGGCAGGGATGTCCGTTATCACCACTGCTATTCAACATAGTACTAGAAGTCCTAGCCTCAGCAATCAGACAACAAAAGGAAATTAAAGGCATCCAAATTGGCAAAGAAGAAGTCAAACTATCACTCTTCGCAGATGATATGATACTATGTGTGGAAAACCCAAAATACTCCACTCTAAAACTGCTAGAACTTGTACAGGAATTCAGTAAAGTGTCAGGATATAAAATCATGCACAGAAATCGGTTGCATTTCTCTACACCAACGACAAGACAGAAGAAAGAGAAATTAAGGAGTCGATCCCATTTACAATTGCACCCAAAACTATAAGATACCTAGGAATAAACCTAACCAAAGAGACTAAGAATCTATACACAGAAAACTATAAAGTACTCATGAAGGAAATTGAGGAAGACACAAAGAAAATGGAAAAATGTTCCATGCTCCTGGATTGGAAGAATAAATATTGTGAAAATGTCTATGCTACCTAAAGCAATCTACACATTTAATGCAATTCCTATCAAAGTACCATCCATTTTTTTCAAAGAAATGGAACAAATAATCCTAAAATTTATATGGAACCAGAAAAGACCTTGAATAGCCAAAGGAATATTGAAAAAGAAAGCCAAAGTTGGTGGCATCACAATTCCGGACTTCAAACTCTATTACAAAGCTGTCATCATCAAGACAGCATGGTACTGGCACAAAAACAGACACATAGATCAATGGAACAGAATAGAGAGCCCAGAAATAGACCCTCAACTCTATGGTCAACTAATCTTCGACAAAGCAGGAAAGAATGTCCAATGGAAAAAAGACAGCCTCTTCAATAAATGGTGTTGGGAAAATTGGACAGCCACGTGCAGAAAAATGAAATTGGATCATTTCCTTACACCACACACTAAAATAGACTCAAAATGGATGAAGGACCTCAATGTGAGAAAGGAATCCATCAAAATCCTTGAGGAGAACACAGGCAGCAACCTCTTCGACCTCAGCCGCAGCAACATCTTCCTATGAACATCGCCAACGGCAAGGGAAGCAAGGGCAAAAATGAACTATTGGGATTTTATCAAGATCAAAAGCTTTTGCACAGCAAAGGAAACAGTTAACAAAACCAAAAGACAACTGACAGAATGGGAGAAGATAATTGCAAACGACATATCAGATAAAGGGCTAGTGTCCAAAATCTATAAAGAACTTAGCAAACTCAACACCCAAAGAACAAAGAATCCAATCAAGAAATGGGCAGAGGACATGACAGACATTTCTGCAAAGAAGACATCCAGATGGCCAACAGACACATGAAAAAGTGCTCCATATCACTCGGCATCAGGGAAATACAAATCAAAATCACAATGAGATATCACCTCACACCAGTCAGAATGGCTAAAATGAACAAGTCAGGAAATGACAGATGCTGGCGAGGATGCGGAGAAAGGGGAACCCTCCTACACTGTTGGTGGGAATGCAAGCTGGTGCTACCACTCTGGAAAACAGCATGGAGGTTCCTCAAAATGTTGAAAACAGAACTACCCTATGACCCAGCAATTGACTACTGGGTATTTACCCTAAAGATACAAACGTAGTGATCCGAAGGGGCACGTGCACCTGAATGATTATAGCAGCAATGTCTACAATAGCCAAACTATGGAAAGAACCTAGATGTCCATCAACAGAAAAATGGATAAAGAAGAGGTGGTATATATACACAATGGAATACTATGCAGCCATCAAAAGAAATGAAATCTTGCCATTTGCGACAACGTGGATGGAACTAGAGGGTATCATGCTTAGTGAAGTAAGTCAATCGGAGAAAGACAACTATCATATGATCTCCCTGATATGAGGGAGAGGAGATGCATCATGGGGGGTTAAGGGGGTAGGAGAAGAGTAAATGAAACAAGATGGGATTGGGAGGGAGACAAAGCATAAGTGACTCTTAATCTCACAAAACAAACTGAGGGTTGATGGGGGGAGGGCGGTTGGGACGGGGGGTGGGGTTATGGACATTGGGGAGGGTATGTGCTATGGTGAGTGCTGTGAAGTGTGTAAACCTGGCGATTCATAGACCTGTACCCCTGGGGATAAAAATATATGTTTATAAAAAATAAAATTAAAAAAAAAAAGTCAGTTTTTTTTTAAAAAGTCAGTTTTTTAAAATTATCATTTATTAAGTATGAACTATATGTCAAATACTCTTTTAGATCGTTTATATTTTGTGAAGTTTGAAAAATACCCATATTTATTACTATTATCCTGAATGCATACATGAAGTTTCTGGTGCAGAGCAAGTTATTATTTATAATAATAACCTCATGGTTTCCTTGTTTCCAGTTCTTACACCTGGGGTGATGCGGTGAGAGCCAAATTAAAACTTTATATAGGTAAGAAGTCTTAAGGTTAGAGAGGAAACCTGAAAAAATAAATGTGGTTCTATATATGCTATCTCCCTCCCTCCCGATAAAGTCTCCCTGGAATCAAATGAAAGGGATCCTGAGTTCTTGCTCTAACCTGTTAGGTATAAATAAATCTTTCCAAGGGAAAGATAAGACTAGGATCTCCAGCTTTACAGCTCAGCTCAGGGGATGGCTTCAGTCTCACACTCTAGAGTTCTCTTACTATGTGAATCAGTCGTAAATTAATCTCCATGGGTGGCTTTTAGCCAAGGCGAAGTTTGAGTAAAATTTGCTCAAAAAGAGCCCTATCTGTGCTGAAACATAAAAATATTTTCTCCAAAACAAGACAGAGGATCATAGGGGAAGGGAGGGAAAAATAAAACAAGACAAAACCAAAGATGGAAACAAACCATAAGAGACTCTTAATCTCAGGAAACAAACTGAGAGTTGCTCGAGTAGGGCGGTGGGGGTGGGTGGCTGGTGGAGGCCATAGGGTGGCTGGGTGATGGACATTGGGGAGGGTATGTGCTGTGGTGAGTGCTATGAATTGTGTAAGATTGATGAATCACGGACCTGTACCCCTGAAACAAATAATACATTATATGTTAAAAAATTTTTTTTCTCCAGAACCCCAGATATATATTATTAAATTTAAACTTACCCAACACTGTTTTATCCCCATATTTCTTTTCCAGAAGGGAAATTAAGGGTCAGAAAGTTAAAGTAAAATTTTTTAAGCCGACACAACTAGTAAGGAGAAGATTTGTGATTAAAACTGAAGTTTGTCTGATGTGAAAGTGTTTCGGTGGCTAAAATGCTGGTCTGAGGGGCACCTGGGTGGCTCAGTGGGTTAAAGCCTCTGCCTTCGGCTCAAGTCATGATCTCAGAGTCCTGGGATGGAGCCCCACATTGGGCTCTCTGCTCAGCAGGGAGCCTGCTTCCTCCTCTCTCTCTGCCTGCCTCTCTGCTTACTTATAATCTCTGTCTGTCAAATAAATAAATAAAATCTTTAAAAATTTAAAAAAAAAATAAAATAAAATGCTGGTCTGAAAGACAAACTTCAGGAGTACATATTTCACATTTTACTTTTCATCATACCTATACCTAAGTGACTCTGAGGGTATTAGCATCTTACCTCTTGTTCTAAGATTTTTTCTGAGATTATGCACAGTTAAACACATAACATAATGGAAGAGGAAGAAGAAAAGAGACAAGAAGAGTTAGGAAAGGAATATTGGAATTTAAGAAGAAACATGGGGTTGGCTTTTTTTTTTTCAGTTTTTAATTCTTTTTATACCATCTTTTTCTATTAATTTGTTGCTAATGAGGTTCCCCTGATTTGGGGGAAAGTTATTTTTCTCTGCACAGACTTCGCTGGCTCGCTATTCCAGTGCAGAAACATTTTCTTCTATTTGTATTGTTTTGATATATGCTCAGAATATGCTTGCAGCCAATATCACATCAGATACTGCTCATGGATTTTACAAAGATGCAAAGAATCTAGTGCTGAGCTTTTTTTTGAGGAACTGGTATTAAACCCTAACTTTCATAGGAGGTAAATTTTATACAGGTAGAAGGGAGTTTTAGACTGTGTTTTGTAATCAGTTTCCATGAAAGAAAGAAAGCATGCCTTCTGCCAATTTTTGCTCTGTATCATTTTTCGATGACAGTAACTTTGAGTAAGGCATTATGGTTTCAGTTACTTGAACTTAATCCCTTGTCTTCCAGGTGAATATGTGTTATTAGTATGTTAAAATATTTTTCATTCTTAGTTTACAGTTTTGCTACAATAAAAAATACAAAGTTGGTGACACTGTCAAGATATTTTAGTATATAAATTATGTATTTCAAACCAGGTTTTCCCAGAACTTTAAGCAAAAACAGTATTTATCAGGAACCTACAGAGTCATGTTTCTCAGCAAACTCTCTGCCTCTAATGGTCACATGGGATCAGGAGTACTATTGTGATTTTAAATGTTGTGGTGATGCATGAGTTATCTCTCAATGTGATTTTTAGGGCTTGAAGGTCCTGTGGACTGTCATCCTTGAGAAGGACTGGAAAAGGGAAGCTTAGAGCAAGGAGTTGACCTCTGGTAACTTATTTCCAGGCCCTACCAACAAAGTCACAGCATCATCACTGGTCACTGCACATGCCTGAGTGTGTCTTGGTGCAGCTGGAGCCCGGGTCCAAACCTCTGGTCAGTGCCGGCCATGAGAGATCACTAGAGATCAGAATAGGCTGGGTTGCAAGGTAAATATCTCTGCCCATTGCTGTGCTTGCTACTTCCATGTGGGGAAGATAGTTAGGGAGGAAGAGGAAGGACTCTTAATTTCCTAGCACTCTCTTCTCCAACCTTCCTTGGTTGCAGGTTCACTGGGAACTGAATTAAGTAGAGATTTGCCTTAAACAACTGGCTTTTTTGTTTACTTTGGTCCATTAGAGACTAGGAGGGAGGTTGTAGAGATGGGTAGTGGAAGGTGTGGAATGGGAAGGAAATCAGTCTCTGTGGTATCCCTATTAGTTGTCAGGCATTTTGCATATCCTCTTATTTAGGTCTTGTATTACCCATGCAAATTAAGCAAGCAGTCATTCACATGTACTGAGTACCTCTTATGTACCAGGCACCATTCTAGGGGGCAATTGTTAATATTTCTAACTTAAAGATGAGGAAAAAGAACCCAAGAGAAGTTAAGTAACTCGCTCAAAATTACATACTAATAAGTGGAAAAATAGAATCCAAATCCAAGACTGTTGTTTCAAATGATCCCTGAGGATTTCCTCTCTGTAGGGGAGAAGTGGTAATGGTTAATAAATTTAGAAAGGAATTTAATTTGTATAAAGACTTCTGTTTCCTGGATCAGTTTCTCCTGAATGATAAAGCTGAAAGGGTATCTCCTAGTTTGTGTGAAACTAAAGTGAAATTATGTGGATACCATGATTGTTTCATTTTCCTTCTTTGTTTTCAATTTCTCTCCATATTACCTCCATTCTCTTGACCTCAGTTACCAGGGGCTCACCTATGTCTTTAATACCTCCCTCACACCCACCCCCAACTTTTGATCATCCATTTCTTCTTTAATGTGGGCAAGTCAAGAATTCTTAATGAATCACAGTGTTTTGCAAGCTCAGCATCAAGGACCCATTCCAACCATGTTATTAACCCCTAACCCCTTCATAGGTAGAAATTTGGAGTTTCTACTGTCTCATCTGGCCATTTCACTAAACCAGGTTCCATATCAAAGATTCCATTTAGAACCAAAATAACTTGTAAGTCAAAATTTGTTATACATTGAATAATCCTTATATTGACCCTTTTTATCTGTAATAATAGTACTTATGATTCAGAAATTATGTGTGGAGACATTAGAGAAGATCTTTGTGGAAGAAAGCATGAGATAGTTTGTTCAGTGTTTTAAAATTTTTTGAATTTAAACTCTTCATTCATTTAATTCGTTTTTGTATTACCTAGGGACTACTGCTTCTAGTTTAAAACCACTTTGCTATGATTTTTTAATGGGTTATATATTCAGGATTTAGAAAAATGGACCTGTTGCTTGGGCATATCGAATGACACAATAATGAAGTCAGTCCTTCAAAATGGTAACTTAAAAAAAAATTCTCTTGTGATTTAATGGGAGTTTCTTTGCAATTCTGTTATTTTAATGGACAGGCATCTCAAGAACAGCTGTGGTAATGTAATTCACTACCAGTTCTTCTGTTATAAAACAAATGAAATTTTTATTGCCTGCAGAAATCAATCCCCACCCCTGAGACACTTATATTAGTAAGAGAATGAATGAAAATTCAGTCTTTTTAAAGTAATGAAGCAATGCAGGAGTAGAACAAAACGATATAGTAGTGAAGGCGAGAGTGTTCCCTAACTTCTAACATACAAATATTCAAGGTGTTTTTAGATATAAGAAAATGCTTATGAAAAAAGCCACTGATTTGTAGAGGCTAAAAAGGTCTCTTCGTCAACTAGAAACCTAACGAAAGTCACAATTTAGATAGTGTTTCCTAAAGACAGAAGTTATTTTCCACATGGGTTTTCCTTGTTTTTCCGTATCACTTGAATCTGTCGTGCTTTTG
The DNA here is from genome assembly GCF_010015895.1 of Lontra canadensis. Classification (NCBI taxonomy): domain Eukaryota; kingdom Metazoa; phylum Chordata; class Mammalia; order Carnivora; family Mustelidae; genus Lontra; species Lontra canadensis. Next base: position 681,829 of record NW_022631093.1, read on the forward strand.
TGTCCAACTTCTGATCATAGTCCACAAGCAATGGTTATAAGTTGCTAACCCATGTCTTTCCCAATGTGTTAACACATTCGTTATTTCCCCAAACCACCATCACTTCTATGAGAAGTAATACCTCTAACTTCTTGACTGGTGGTCATAAATATCCCACAATGGCTTCTAAACTGTTATCACTGAGACAGGTTATCGGTGTTTTCTGTCATGTCATTCTAAGAATGTTAAACCCTATGTGAATACTATTACATAAATTATTTGCACATTAAAGTAAGCCATTAGAAGATTCTGGAATGAACATCTTCCTGAAACCGAAAAGAAAATATTTAAAATATAGTCTGTATTTCAGTATCATACAATTCAGATCCAAATCCTTTTGCCGTTGACATGCAAGAAATTTTGCTTTCAGTCTCTGAATAGAGTAAATGGAAAAATTAAAAAGTAAATGATAAACCTTACAGAAGCCATTTTATTTTCTAAAGGAGTTAAGCTTATCTTTCTTACCTAAATGTCTCCATTTGGAGTATTCTCTGTGGAGTTTAAATTTAATCAGAAGAAGTTTTAAATTTATATAACAAGATGCTTTTGGGGAGGATTTAATCAAATGACCTAAAGGAAGAAAAATAACAGTCAGTTTTACACATTAGGTTTGTCATCTTTTGGACAATGAGAATTTGGGAAAGGGAATAAAACACAGAAAGAGGTCAATCCTCACCTCACCCCCACCTCTTTTTAAGTTCTTACTGCAAACAAAATGAATTTTCAAAAAGCTTGTTGAATAAACTAATGAAATACATTGTTGGTATATTGTTTCATTACATAAGCCATTCAGATGTCCAAATGATTTACCAAGGGATTTTTGAGGTGAACAGCCTGTTAGACAAGACACATCACTAAGCTAAGATAGATAGATGGATAGAAGATAGATAGAAAGATAAATAGAGAGATAGATCTGGTTCAATATAGATCAACTAAATGACCTTTTCTATATCCCATCCTTCATTATCTACGTAGAGTATTGTAGAAGAGGGTACGGTATTGGTATGGTTGTGTAAAAGCAATAATAATTAGTCCCAGACACAGTACACTGAAAAAGATACGTAAGTGCAGAGGCACACATGTGCACATATGCAGGCATGGGTAAAATATGTATTCTCTCTATATAAATATATATATAATGCTTATCTGTTTTGTTTTCTACATATATGTGAATTACTCTGTACCAACATGAGCTCTGTTCAGTTATTTGGTTGATTTAGAAGCCGGTCAGACAAAAGGGAGTGTTCACTTGGTTAATTTCAGCAGCTCCTAAGATAATACCTTCCATAGGCATGTACTGAATATTTGATGACAACTGTTCTCTCTATCCATGCTATTTTCCTAGGTCACAAAACAACATTGCAGTCACTTTATGAACTATAAAACCACTTATAATTTAGACCAGTGCTACTCAAAATATTCTTGCTGACCTGAAACTGTCACCTGTCCACCACAATAAGAACAGTGCAGGAATTGAGAGTAAACAATTATAAACTTTTTAAAAAGATTTATTTATTTATATGTTTTAGAGAGGGGGGGAGCACAAGTAGGAGGGACAGAGGGAGACAAGAGAGATAATCTCAAGCAGACTCCCTACTGCACACAGAGCCCGACATGGGGCTCAATCTCACAACCCTGAGATCATGACCCTAAGATCATGACCTGAGCAGAAATCAAGAGTCAGATGCTTAACTGAGTGCACCACCCAGGCACCCCAACAATTACAAACTTTTATAACAATTTGATATTGTTGAGCTGTCCAACAAGCATTTCATGTTTCTAGTCATTTATCTCTTATTGTATTTATAAAAGTATTGGTGTACCATGGATTAGAATTTTATTATAATGACCAAAAAGTTGAACCTTCATCATAGAAGGCTTGAGAACCACTAAGTCTATGTTACTGTTACTTAAACCCGACTGCATATCAAGGTTCTCCAGGGGAATTTTTTTTTTTTTTAAGTTTTTATTTGAGAGAGCACAAGCAGGGCTGGAGAGAGACAGAGGGAGAGAGCAGCAGACTCCCTACAGAGTAGGGAGCCCAACACGGGGCTTGGCTCTATACCAGGACTCTGGGATCAGGACCTGAGCCAAAGGCAGACACTTAACTAACTGAGCCACCCAGGCACCCTCTCCAGGTGACTTATTAAAAAGCATAGGATGTTTAGTGATTGGGGTCTAGAGCTCTGTATATTAAAAAATCTCCAGATTACTTGATGAATATTGAGTTTAGAACATCTTTTACACCATATCTGTTTTAACCACTGCATCTAATTTTGTCAAGACTTGTAAGTTCTTGATGATTCCAGTAGAATACAAATGCCATGCCCACAGAGATCCAGTCTTCACTGCCATGTCTTCCACACCTAGACTGATAGTAGATATGTCAAAAATACTGGTTGAATGAATCAGTAAATAAATGTACACCTTAGTTTCTCAACTAGATTGTAAGAAAATTTAAAACAAGTGTCATATCTTTTATTTTGTGGCATTTAACAGATTTCTTTATATAGAAAAAAAAAACCTTAATAAGTAGCTTCCCATAATAACAGCAAATTAATTTCTCAACACCCCAACATTGCAACCCCAAGTACCACTCCTGACCTTTCCAAATTAACAGGTAATATGGTTTTTTGCAGGCAGATATATCTAGGAATCCCCAGGCATTTACTGGTATTCCTGAATCAGTTTGGTCAATCTCACCCATTGCTATAGAGAAAAATCTGACCACAACTACACACTGCATGGCACAGCTGCTCATGGTTTGGGAAAGTGGCTGCTCTTGCTATAACTTGGCTGGTGATTTAGTCTGTAACACGTTTTATCTTTACATAAACACACTAAGTCCTTTTGATGTCTTTGTGCCTTGTCCCATGCTATGTCTCATGCCTGGAATACCATTCTGTTCTTATTCACCGAACAAACTCTTCCACTTCTGAGCAAACTCTTCTACCTCTGATTGAGCTGAGAAACAACCAGCTCTTTGTCAAAGCTAATTGCTCTGCTCCTGTTTTCCTACCATAGTTCGCCTCGGCAAACCTCTGCTGCATTTCAATTTCCCTGTTATGCATTAAAGCTTCAGTCTACATTCTTCTTCCCCTACTGAGCTCCTCCTGGGCTCAGAGCATATCTCGTTCATTTCTGTATTGCCTTATCTGAGTGTCAGCTTCAGAGCAGATACTCCAGGGATGCTGTATAAATGTGTGAATCCCTATGGCCATTTTTCTTCTATTGAGTATCAGATTTAGGGAAGTTAGAATAGAAGAGAATATAGACTCCCTGACATTCAGATGCTATGCCTCCCACGGAGAAATCATGAAAGGATCATTTTTAATTTTCTCTTAAAATTGAATGGCCAGCCCCTTCAGTGAGCCTTGCTTCTAAAGGGCCCCTGAATAAGAACCTGCAATCTCTGTCTTTATTTAGGCTATTCATTAAATTAGTTTTGGTGCCTCCAGAAATGCTTATTTCCTGCCTGTCTCCTTTTGTTTTATCCACACACAAATACAAGCATCCAATACCTTGCTGCTGAACTTAGTCTCTTCAATTTTCAATAAAAGAGACACATTTTCTTTCCATATTCTTGCCTCCTCAACAATTTTGACATCGTTCCCCATGTTTTGGCAAGATAATGGATTTTTTTTTTTTTTAAACAAGCTCTAATATAAGTTCATTACTGATATCCTCTTCAGCACTTGTATTGTAAACCATTCTGGTCAGTTTTTTGTTCATATTATCAAGGGGCATTTCTTTTTGTTCCTTGTCCATAAAAAATAGGCAGAGTTCATCTGCAATGTGCTTTTATGTCTGGTTCACCTTTGCACTGAGAGTGTGGCCCTCTGGAGTCCCAGCTTCCCATAGGATCTCCTCCTTGTTTCCCTTCTTGTAGGAAGTAGGATTCATCTTTGGTCTACCATTCCCGTAATAGCAGCAAAATAGAAACTCAGGGTTATCAAGGTGAGCAGTCTGCTTCCTGGTGAAAGACAACTGGCAAACACTTATCTCTATAAATTCCCTCTTTCTCTTCATTTTTAACCCCTGTGTCTTCTTTTTGGAGGGAGTGGAATCAAACCATTTTATTGAGGGGCCTTGGGAAAGGGTTATAGGGATTGGGGGACAATGAGATCCAGTGTCCTCAAGCCAGCTGGGATCTCCCCAGCTTCAGAGTCACCAAAAACTCCTATTTCTTAGTTTCTTGGCAGCTTGGGGGAGAATTTACATGGATTAGTATTTACTTTCCATAATTTTTATTTTTGTTCAGTGGGTAAAATATGTGGGGTATCTGTGCTGATAGACCCTCAAAGTCTAAGCACATTTTCTCAGTGCACAACTTTAGGTAATTTGAACAGATAATTTGAATGGTGGTCCACTTTCTCGGTACGGAAGAGGGAAAAATACTTAAGAATGGAATATATACTTGTATTTTAAGGAATTATTTATCCTTAACAATAATTACAAAAGAGTCTACAGCCATACCACCCTGAATGCACCTGATCTTGTCTGATCTCAGAAGCTAAGCAGGGTTGGGCCTGGTTAGTACTTGGATGGGAAGACATGATTATTTTAATTATAATAAATAAGAAAATGGTACCAGAGGGTAATATGTTTTAAATTTGAGAATTAAAAAAAAAAAAAAAAGAATGGGGCGCCTGGGTGGCTCAGTGGGTTAAGCCGCTGCGTTCAGCTCAGGTCATGATCTCAGAGTCCTGGGATCGAGTCCCGCATCGGGCTCTCTGCTTAGCAGGGAGCCTGCTTCCCTCTCTCTCTCTCTCTCTCTCTCTGCCTGCCTCTCCATCTATTTGTGATCTCTCTCTGTCAAATAAATAAATAAATGAATAATCTTTAAAAAAAAGAAAAAAGAAAAATTTAAGAATAGACACACTTCAACCAAAAGTCAATAAATAAAGTTAAGGGATAAGAATCTCCGTTCCATGTAGGCGATGAAAATCTTTCATTAAGTCTCTTCTTTTGGGAGTGCCTGGGTGGCACTCAGTTGTTAAGCATCTGCCTTCAGCTCAGGTCATTGATTCCAGGGTTCTGGTATCGAGCCCAATGTGGGGCTCTCTGCTCCGAGGGAAACCTGCTTCTCCCTCTCCCACACCCTCTGCTGTGTTCCCTCTCTTGCTGTGTCTGTCTCTGTCAAATAAATAAATAAAATCTTTTTTTTAAAAAGTCCCTCCTTTTGGTGTTTCTTTTGGCACTTCTATTCAAATGTGGTTTGAATTTGTCATATACATGAATTGCTATAATTTTTTATCTCTTTACTCTTTATCAGACTTTTTCTTTTTGGTGCCCACTCCCTTATTTTTTTCAAGTCTTCTATTTCCCTTTAGTATATTCTGCTTAAAATTAGTTTCTCAATCTGTTCCCTTCTCTGTGCCTGTCTTTCTCCTTCCAACTTCTCCTTCTCACTCTCAGACACATTAGACAGACATCTTGCTCACAGACTTACTCTTTCCCTCACCTGACCTCCAGCATTTTTGTTCCAAGCCATTTCTTGATGAAAAAAAAAAAAAACAGGTTTTATAGAAATGTTTCTTCTCTTCTCAATTAAAAATAAATAAATAAAACGGGCAGCATATGAAGAATCTTGGAAGCATGGTGGAAAAAAAGAATGATTAAAACCTTGTTGAATAATAGTTGTTTTTAAAATGAAGGCTGCCTGATAAAATCAAAGATCTCTCTTGTTTTACCAAAATGGGTGAAATCAATAGTGTTCTGCGTGTTATTTCAATGTGAAGGTGATGGAAACAAAGATCTAAAGCAATAGTCATGAGAAAAGAGTTCATGGAGCAGAATCGATTTTTATTGTGAACAGTCATGTAAACCGAAATAGTTACAGGCTTCTGAGAGAATCTTAAAGCACATGGATCAATGTGAGAGCCAAATGTGGAAATGGCTGGGCCTTTGTCTTTGATCTTCTTAAGCATAAATGCATTTCTAACAGTAAAATGTAATTTTATTTTTATAAAAAGGGGGGGTGGGTGTTCTGTATGACCATTCACAGGTTCATGGTACTTTGCGGTGTTGTCACCTGAATTAACACATTTAATCCTCACAACCACGCTATAAGGTGAGTTCTTTTCCTCACCATTTTTCAGATGGGGAATGTGTTAGGGTCATGCAGCTGGTGGGTGGAAGTACCAATGTTCAGGCACAGGCTCGGTTCTGCTGTCCTGACCAAACTGCTGTCTCAACCTTAAATCCGAGGTGGAAAAGTAACTGGCAGCGTGTGTGGTGACAGTGACCCTTTTGTGCCCTTTCCAATGAACAATTCGTAGATGCTAGTCAAACTTAAATGGATCTTAGAGAAAATGTTGCCAATCGTCATTTCATAGCCAAGGAAGATAATTCTCAAAAAACAGAAAGAATTAACTCAAGAATGTCATTTATCTTTGTGGGATTATAACCTCAGATCACGCTGATGGAGACCAGCTCTTATGTTCTATTCTCTGTCCTTTCCCACAAATTATCTTCCCAGTTGATTTCTCACAACACTAGGAAGTTGGACACTGAGAATTCTTTGTATAAAAGTCCTGTGGATTCAGAAATCCTTAACTAACGCATGGATATGTCGCCCTGAGGGAATAGAACACTAGTCATGTTTTTCTTCGGATTTGTAGTTTCATCAGAGGACTTTTCTCTAAAGATTTTCCAAGAGGAAGAAGCAGAGGAGTACACTCTGGGCCCACTCTGCCCCTTTCACTCATGCATCCCCTGCCTTGGTAAAAAATGTATATATAGGAGTTGCTCTCTCAGTGTAGAGATTACTTATGTTACAAAATTGTTTTTGAGCATTCAGAACACTATACTTCAGAGAATGGTAGCATCTTAAGTGCAGGCATTGTACAGTTTGCTGTTTACATCAAAGAGCTTTTGTTGTTGCTGATTCCTGCACCTATACAGGTGAAAGTGCAGCCTATTCAGTCTCTCTTCATGACAGCATGGGACACTGAAGCCTTCATGTTCAGAGAAAACTTTGAAATGAGCCCACAAAGAATTCCCTCCAAGGACATGGAGCCCTGCAAATTGAAGGTGGACACAGAAAGTTGCAAAACAAGTGACATAAATACAGTGATTGTCCCTGGCAGCCTTGTGCTCCCCAAACCCTGCTGTGCCTCCAAAGCTGTCTTTTCTCCTATTATGGCTGAGAATTGTCGCCATATACCTAATAAAAACCGATGTTCTTAGAAGGAAAACTGCTTGCTATAGATTTGAGGCTCTTTCTTCGGGCTTTTTGTATTTAAAAAAAAAAAAAGTATTTCCTGATAAATGAAATACCTCAACAAACAATTCTGAACAATTCTGACACATACAAAGGAAAGTTTCATCAGTCCAAGACCACAATGGGAGATTCTACTTTGCTATATCTGCATTAAGGAATTTGCAATTTAGTATACCATGCTCACTTTCGTTGAACCACTAAAGTGAAATAATTTACATAGTGAGCAAAGGACTAACTTAAACAATGCTCTCCTTAGGAACTATGAACACCAACACTCCAAAAACAACATATATCGACTGTGTGTGTGTGTGTGTGTGTGTGTGTGTGTGTGTGTGTAAAGTTTCTTTCAGGAGAGTAAGATTCCTTCAAAGATTGAAAATGTGATTGAATTGTTAACCTCACTCCACTCCTCAGATGCATGTGGATTATTTTCTGCTACTAGAAAATTGTTAAAAAGTCTTAAATTACTGTAATTTGGCACTGATCTTTCATTGTCATTCTTCAGGAAGAGCTGGACCACAGGCAAGGGGGCTTCCTCTGGAGAGTAGGATGGGCGAAGACAGCCAGGCTTAGGTACTGAGTCCTGTGTTTGTGGCTCTCTTGACAGCTGCCTCTGAGACCTGCGAAATTATCCTCAACTCTTCCCAGCTTAAACAGAAAAACTCTACTTTTAAATCTGCGCCATTGTTGATTTCAGATTTTTTGATAAGCTAGGGCAGGATTTTTCAATGTTCTTTATTGTTCTATTTGTTGATATAGTACAGTAGGAAGAGAGAAGGCCCCAGGAGAATAATTCCATGAAAAATTGTTCATATACTCTATAACATATATACAACTTTTTCTAATATTTTAAAATCACTTCCAAAAAATAAAAATAAAAGATCACTTCTTTAGTTTTGTTTAGGTAGAAATCTACAGTTTAGTCTTCATCCTGTAGCTGGCATGCTTAGGGCAATCAAAGGACTCCACTGGAAAACGGAGTACAAATTAGACACTTAGAGACAAGAAATGTATTATTTGTATGTGTGTGTGTGTGTGTGTGTGTGTGTGTGTGTGTGATATTCAAATAAAGATCAATAGTTTGCCTTTGATAAGATCCCAGTCTCACTATATAGAGTTTTCGTAATATATATTTTTTTCTTCTATTATTCCTCTTTGTTTTCCTTCATTTAAAAAAATGTTCAAAGTTTTCCTTAGTAGTGAGTCATTGACTATAAACTATTACTTTATTACAAGTTATTAGACATGTTCTTTAAATGGCAATAGATTAAAAAACCTCTACATATATAATTAAAATACTGCTGCATGATCAAGATTCTGAAGACTTTTATTTCCAACATAAGGCAAACATTGAATAGTTTAAAAAGTCTTGGTCTAAAATTCGAATAACTGTAGCTTTGCGCTCACAATCCCTGGTTTTAGAAAGTTTCTGCACTGCTCTGCTTTCTTTTCATGATCTTTTGCCACTCCCTTCTTCATCAAGCTGACCTTTTATTTTAATGTTTTATTCCAGAGGGAACAACAGAGGCAGTCTGTTGTTGTACATGCTTTCAGATGACAATTTCGAAGTCTTGGTGTATGTTGTTACTTAATTCAATAAGAATAGTCAGTTTAACGAGGCATTTCCATATTACTTTCCATATTACTTTTTTTTTTAAGATTTTATTTATTTGACAGAGAGAGATCACAAGTGGGCAGAGAGGCAAGCAGAGAGAGAAGAGGAAGCAGGGTCCCTGCAGAGCAGAGAGCCTGATGTGGGACTCGATCCCAGGACCCTGAGATCATGATCTGAGCTGAAGGCAGAGGCTTAACCCACTGAGCCACCCAGGTTCCCCTCCATATTACTTTTAATCTGGTAAGACTAGGATGATTCATCACCAAGAGTTTAGGTAAATATTAAACTAAGGAGACAGGAGGAGGGTAGAAGAAGTATGGGTTCTGGTTTTGCCAGGATAGTGAAATAATACGTTTCAGGCTCTGTCCTCCAAAATGAGCCCTGGGAGAATTATAGAAGCAAAAGGGAAGTATGGTTTTAAGGAACTGTCAAAGGAGAAATCCCACCCCTCACCCTCCCCAGCCCTTCTCCCAGGTAGAAGGCCATCTGAGAAGTGGTTTGCACAGGACAGTTGAATAGCAGCAGCCTAGAGCAGAGCAAAGCCAGAGACAGCAAATGGAAGAATGGGTTACAACAGTCTCAGGTATGGTCCTCAGACCAGTAGCATTGTTAGACATCAGAACTTATCAGAAATACAAATTAGTGGCTAACCCCAGATCTGCTGAGTCAGAAACTTAAAGCAGGACCCAGAAATCTATGTTCTGTAAACTGTTCTGATAATTCTGATATATGCTAAAGTTTAAGAAGAGAAATGTTTTTTAAGCCTCACTTGCCTTTTTCTTGCTTTGCCCTGGAACAGTCATGACCTGCAAGCATTTCTACAGATACCTGCCTCTCTCCAGAAGCTCAGTGAAGCTTAACAGTGCCGTTGCTAGTGGGCAGATTATTATAGCAGTGCATAAAATATCCTGCTTGGACAGAAAGTTACCAACATAAGTTTAAACTGACCAGCTGCTCTCCAGCATTTATTTTGCAACTAAAACCCTCAGGTTACAACCTAGGGAATAGAGTGTACCCGCTTTTGTTGATTCACCTCAGGCTTTAAAGAAACACTGAGTAGAGTAGCTGCCTGCTGGAGGGTCAGCCAAAAAGTCACCAAGGATTCTGTGGAGCCTAAGATACTATAGCCTTACCTCTGCCTCCCAAACTAACCTGGACCAATCCAAATCAGTGTTTAATCTTGTGCCATTAAACATTAGCCAGATAGAATAGCTGATACCCCCAAGAAGACATGTGTTCATCAGACATGAGAATGAGACCCCTGGAGAGTGATGTTATCAAGATGGCAACACAGGTTGTTCCTGACTTTGCTTCCCCTCACAAGAACAACAACTAACAACTTGTCATGGACAAGACACTACTGAGAGATTCCTAGGACACGGGGGAGGGGGGGGGTTGGGGGTTGGGCTGCAGCACCCCTGCACCACAGAGGCGGAGGCAGACTGCATTAGAAGGCTAAGAGGAGCAGCTGTGTAAGGGAGCACATTGCCCTTTCCCCAAGCCAGCACAGCAGCGCATAGAAAGGTCTCTACTGAGCCTCTGGTTGGTTCCTTCAATGGGAAAAGAGAGCCTAGGGGCACAACAAGCAACCCCAGCATTGTGGGTAACTTTGTGGGACCCTTGCTCTGGTCTCATGCCAGAGGGATTTCAGGGGAATCTGCGGGGCTTAACCACTGGGAATTTGAATGACAGAGAACAAAACTCTGAGAAAAATGAATCCAGAAATCTGAAGCCTGAAAATTATATATTTTTTTTATCTTATAAAAAAGAAAAACAAAATTACAAATACAAAATCAGATACAAAGATGAATGCTTAGGATGATAGAAACCTGACCAATATCACAAAGATCACTAAATCTAGGAAAGTAACTTTTATTATTTACTAGCTGACATATCCTTAGAGAACTCTTTACCTTTCTTTTTTTTTTGTCACCTCTTCATCTTTCAATAATTGTATTTTATTTTTTTAAAAGTAGGTTCATTGCCCAGCATGGAGCCCAGTGCAAGGCTTGAACTCAGACCCTGAGGTCAAAACCTGAGCTGAGATCAAGAGTCAGACCCTTAACCAACTGAACCACCCAGATGCCCCAAAAATTATCAAAGATAATTACAGTTTAAAAAAAGGAAAGAGGGGAAACTGAGTGGCTCAGATGGTTAAGCATCTGCCTCTGGCTCAGGTCATGATCTCCAGGTCCTGGGATCGAGCCCTGTGTCAGGCTTCCAGCTCAGCGGATAGTATGCTTCTCCCTCTACCTCTCTCCCTGGTTGTGTTCTCTCTCTCAAATAAATAAATAAATCTCTTTTTTTAAAGGGAAAGATATTTTAGTTTTTCCTATAATATGATTGATTGAATTCTGTTTTTGTTACTGATATCTGAATGCATATAATATACGGCTTCACACACTGATGTATTTTTAATAATTCTATAGTTTTTCTGCTTTGTGCAGCTCACAGGACATCTGGTCAATCCTATTTTGCATGATTTGTACCTAAAAGGAAACATTTTATGTTGCATTTGAAATTTTTTATATTTTCAATTTTGTATTATATTTCTAAAAGGAAAGAACTTTCATTTTGAGTAGGGGTCAATGAGAAACAACTTCTTCTCTTACAGTTTTCCATATCTAATGATTGGAATCATTTTCTACATATCATTTTCTGGCTTTCTGCATTCCTCCATATTCTCAATGCTGGCCACAATAGAACGTTTTCATAATATTTCATATTATTTCATATTACAATCTGACCTATTTGATGTCATGTTGCAGGATGAATTGTGTTCTATTCCTAGAAGATATTTTTACACAAGTACAGCTAGTAATAACTTAAACATACCAGAAGTTGCTGCAAATCATATATATTGGAATGAAAATGGAGTAGAAAGATACAGCAGTGTATTGATTGCATGTAAGTATCTTACTTTTGCATATGTATAAAAGTACACAACCATTTGCTAGTGAGAGTCCATGACTCTCAAGCTTTATAGTTTAATAGGATTTTCCAAAGAAACAAAACCAGTAGGAAATACTTCATAGATAGAGACATTTGGTTTAAGAAATTGGCTCCCTTGATAATGGGGTTTGGCAAATCCATAATCTGCAGAGTAGCCTAAAGATGCAGAGAAGAGTTGGTGTTGTAATTCTAGCCCAAAGAGAGTCTGCTGGCAGAATTCCATCTTCCTACAGAGGTCAGTGTTTTTCTAACAAGAACTTCAGCTATTTGGGTGAGGTTCATTCATATTGTGGTCTACTTTATTTAGAGTCTACTGATTTAAATGTTAATTTTATCTAAAAAATTGCCTTCACAGAAACATCTAGATTAATGTTTGACCAAATATCTGGGTACCATGGCCTACCAAGTTGACACAATAACCGTTATGATGGTGACTCTTCCTTTACACCTAAGTTCAATTACCCCTAAAGAAAATTTATAAACAGAACAGTATATGTAACCTGAAGCAGAAGTACTAGAACAGAGGGACCTAGTGATTTAGAATGTCCATCTATATCATATTCTTCTCTCCTTCCAGGAAAGTAAGAGGGTTATACTTTTCCACCTTTGCAACTAAGCAGAACATGTGACTAGTACTGTGTCTTTTTTTATGAATCAAAGTTATGATTTATTATTTCTGGGTGATGCTTTTAATTACCAATATACAAGATTCTCCAGAGCTTTATCCTGCTGTGTTAGCCAAATGGATTGCATTCTCCACATGGTTTGAAAACATGATGGTGGAACCTACAACCATGTGGATTCCTGAGATACTACATATGTTGCCCGAAGCATTGCCTGGATGTGTAGTGGACTTTGCACGAAACCACTGAGTTTAGGAGATTTTCTTTGTTTCTACATCATAATCTATTCTGACTAGTACTTGAACCAATGAAATAAACATGCTAAATTTAATGAGATAATGAATGCTATTAGCAATGTGAAACACAGCTGGAGTCATAAAGAATAGATAAGTGAAAGTATTAGGTATAAAAAATTATTTGAAATATGGAACCTAATATATAAAATGAATAATCTGTTGAATGCACCTAAAGACAAATTTAGTTGAATTGGAAAATCACACTGGGAGATCCTCCAGAGTCATCAGGAAATAATAAAGAGTTTTAAAATATAAAAAGAAAAGGTAAAGAGATATGAAGGATAGGAATAGAAGACATAATGGAATGTTCAGGGAAAAAAAAGGTAAAAATGAAGTGAAGAAAATATTTGAAGAAAGAATGGAAATAAATTTCCCAGTATTAAAAAGTAAGCTTCAGATAAAATGGGTTTATAGAGCATCAAGAAAAGATATAAAGAAGAAAAATCCACACCTGGAAATGTGTAGAGAAATTTAGGAATATCAGAAACAAAGATAGAATACTATATAATTTTAAAGAAGTGCCTACAGGGAAAAAACTGTAACTTTGTAGTTTTCACTAGTAATACTAGAAGAAAGAAGATAATGAAGTAATATTTTTAAAAGTGTAAAAGGAAATGAACTTTGACCTATAATTTTATGTCTAGCTAAATTACCATTCAGAGGAGGATGTAAAATGAAAATACTCTCAGTCATTTAAAAAAAAAAAAATATATATATATATATCAGAAGGGTTGTCACACAAAGATCAACATTAAGAGTACTTTTGAGAAACAGGAGAGAAACAATTTTATGAGATGAGGCAAAACAGATATGAAGGGTAACCAAATATCAAATATCTTGGAAAAGGTTATTTTTATTAAAAAAAAAAAAAACTAGGATTAATGGAAAGAAAATAAAAACATAGTCCATCATTGATTTCCAACTTAAATTCTAGCCAGGATGATGGGAAGGAGAAGACCACAAGGACCCAGTAGGGCCATTGTACTTTACTTGTGAAGGATAAGACACCAATATCTATACTTAGAGGGTTAATATTAAGTTAGGGTTGTGACAGTTCTTCCTTCTCCCTCTACAATTTGTTTTTAACCTGTTACTCTATTTATGTTTCTTAGGTTTAGAGTTTTTGTTTTTTATACAGAGAATGAATGAATCAGAATGATGCCTAGTTTCTCACTACTCTTTCTGTAAGGCGTAGCCTACTGTCTCTCTCTCTCTTTCTCTCCCTCTCTCTCTCTCTTTTCTCTTGCTGACACACACAAATAATGAGGTATATCATTTTCATTTTCTTATCTGAAGGTTTTTAACCATGATTGGTTTGGGTTAAATTCAATCTCATGTCCCCAGAGTTAAAAGTTTTAGATCTACTTCATTTCTTTTTGTCTCATTGAGTATGTTAATTTTTCATTTAAATTTTTTTAAGATTTTATGTATTTATTTGACAGACAGAGATCACAAGTAGACAGAGAGGCAGGCACAGAGAGAGAGGGGAAACAGGCTCCCCACCAAGCAGAGAGCCCAATGCAGGGCTTGATCCCAGGACCCTGACATCATGACCTGAGCTGAAGGCAGAGACTTAACCCACTGAGTCTACCTAGATTGTGGTAGCAAGGGGGCACAGCTGGCTTCAGGTAGCATGTCCCCTTGGCCCCATGGATTCCTTGCCTTGTAGAGAAAGGTGCAGCCAGAGAAGGGCCCAGGTGGTACCTAGTTCCAGTTGCCAGGGTAATAGTGGTATGTGGTAAATATTTAACTGCCAAATTTTCACCCAATGAAAGGAAATGAGATTTCTTAAACCAAATGAAAAGGCAATTAAATGGGACTTAGTGTCTTAATTTGAAGAAATCTTATGTAGAAATCAGTCAGATGGGGCACCTGGGTGGCTCAGTGGGTTAAGCCTCTGCCTTCGGCTCAGGTCATGATCCCAGGGTCCTGGGATTAAGTCCCACATCGGGCTCTCTGCTCAGCGGGGAGCCTGCTTCCCTCCTCTCTCTCTGCCTGCCTCTCTGTCTACTTGTGATCTCTGTCTGTTAAATAAATAAATAAAATATTAAAAAGAAAAGAAAGCAGTAAGACATTGGACATTGTCCTTATACAAATAGTCATTAAGACAAGTGAATTAACTTTACTAGTAATGAAAGTGTTGTGGATTTAAAGCAATAATAATGTCATTTTCATCTTACAAATTAACAAGGTATCCTTTAAAATAAGACCAAGCTAAACACTGGTGAGATGGAAATGAGGCTAGCCCTCAAATGTGAAATTAGTGGCAGCATTTTCTGCCATTAAGTTTTTTAAAAGAGATTGGAAAATTTGAATAAAATGTCTCAAAATTTCCCCATTATTTGGCCCAATAATTTTACTTATTGAATTTAGCCTAAGAAAATAATCTGGAATGCCTAAAACCATAATATGTGTAGGTATGTACATGACAATATTGTATATAATGATTTAAAATGGAGGTAGTCTAGTAAGCTTAATGATTAAGGACTAGACATATAGGATTTAGTATATATATCTAATTGATTATTAGGTACTATTAGAATATGACTTACAGGAGTGTCTGGGTGGCTCAATCCATTAAGCACCTGTCTCTTGATCTCAGCTCAGGTCTTGATTTCAGAATTGTGAGTTTGATCTCAGCTCAGGTCTTGATTTCAGAGTTGTGAGTTTAAGTCCCACATTGGGCTCCATACTGCCTCCCGATCCCCAGCCAAAAAAAAAAAGATATGACTTACAAAGGTTTTGATAGCATAGGGGAAATTTTGCATTGTAAATTTAAATTTCAAAAACAATGATAGCTTTTTTCTTTATAAAATATTTTATTCACTCCATAAAGATAAGTCTAGATAAAAGACTAGAAGCAATTATGCTAAAATTAGAAATAAAGAGGTAATGATTAAAATAAATCCTATAGTCAGTAATCATTGAGGCAATTGAGGGTCTTGAAGTCTGTGTTTTCCACTGTTGATTGTCCATAAAATGAAGAACATACTGAGATTGTGATTTTGTGAACAACTACAAAAAGGTGTGTATTGTTGAACATTCAAGCCACTTTAAGCAGTAAGGATAATATTCCATTGATTTGGAAAAAATGGTGTTTTTAAGAGCAATTAATGGAGATTAATCATTGTTTTTTCCCATTTTGACTGCAACAAAGGAAAAGGGTTTCTACTGATGTCATAGATAAAGGGCTACTCCTTATTTTTATTCATGTAATATCATCGTTAGGGGGCCATTTGTGAAAATCCATGTCCTTTGTGTGCCCCCCCAAATTTTTTGTTGTTGTCATTAGTAATGTTTCATTAGTTTATTCAACAAATCTTAACAGAGCACACACAGTATTCCAGGATTGTATTAAGTATCTGTAGTAAAAGAGAATACAAACAGAAATGGTCTATATATTTTGGAATTCTTTAGAATTGTTGGACCAAATGTAAACATTCCTAATAAGCTCTACATTCATATTTAGTTGTTCCTCAGAAATGCTTACGAGGGGGTGCCTGGGTGGCCCAGTTGGTTAAGCATCTGCCTTCAGCTCAGGTCATGATCCCAGGGTCCTGAGATCAAGCCCTGTGTCAGATTCCTTATCAGCAGGGAGCCTGCTTTGCCCTCTCCCTCTCCCCCTCCCCCTTCAAATAAATAAATAAAATCTTTTTTCTTTTCTTTTTCTTTTTTTTTTTTTTTTTTTTTTTTGATGCTTAAGAATGTCCCCCTTTGAGAAGAAAAGGTAATCAGGTCAAAACTACAGAGGCATCATGGAGGCAGGCCACAGAGGGGTAGTTTTAGTTGCCTTACTCCAAGGGAGTGGTTGAAGTGTCCGCAATTTGGGCTCCAGAGAGACTGCTTGTGATAGCAATGAACTGGCTGCAAAAAAAAAAAAGACAAAACTTTGATTCATTGCAGAGTTTGTAAATGACCTTCACTGTGATATTCTTTAGCCTATTTGAGTACCTCCATAAATCAAGTCTGAAAGAGTGGTTATTTCTCATTGAGTCAATTCTTAACATTCAGTGTAATCTCCAAACAGAAAGCCTGAATGACTGCAAACGTATTCTGCACTATGATCAGATGTGCTAATAATTTGGTACCTTTGAGGTATCAAAAGTGAATAATTTAACATTCATTTCTTTAATATGTGTTACTTCAGCTAACAATGAATTGGAGATCAGGCCTCACTTTTATTTTTTAATTTTTTTTTTTAATTTTTGATCCAATGAGGAAAACATACTTGACTTTTTCTTTTTTTCTGGTATTAGTACGTTCTGAACAAGTAGTTATAAATCAAGTACTAGTTGACTCCAGAGGAGGCCCACAGATCTTTTCCCAGCAAGGCTGAACAATAAATTAAATTCAGATTCTTGACAGTTTTATGGTAAGCACATTTATTCAGTACTAGTGCAACACGAAGCTGTGATTGTAGAAGCGGGTATGCTACTTGTCAATTTAAATCAGGTAATATTGGGGCGCCTGGGTGGCTCAGTGGGTTAAAACCTCTGCCTTTGGCTCAGGTCGTGATCCCAGGGTCCTGGGATCGAACCCCCAATCGTGCTCTCTGCTCGGCAGGGAGCCTGCTTCCTCCTCTCTCTCTGCCTGCCTCTCTGCCTACTTGTGATCTCTGTCTGTCAAATAAATAAATAAAATCTTAAAATAGATAAAATAGAAATAAAAATAAACAAATACAAAACAAATGAAAAGAAAACCTCTCCGCTTTCTCTTTATTGACTTCTTAAAGAATAATGAGGAAATAGATTTTGTGCCTGGTATCTTATAACAATTACTTGGTTAAAAGTCATTATTACCAACTGGATGATGCAGAAAGAAAGAAACACCCATTATACACACACACACAAATATAGCTTGGTGAGGAACACACTTTGTTAATTGAACCAACATTTTAAAACTCCGAGTATTCATCCAACTTCGCTCACTTCATATTTCTTTTTTTGTTTACATAGTAAACATTTATCTGCTACTTCAAAGAGAATTTTTTTTAAAGCAAGGAAAATCAGAGGGGCAAGGGGAGCGGGAAAGAGACTCTCAAGCAGGCTCCACACCCAGCACAGAGTCTGACATCTTACTCCGTCTCACAATCCTGAGATCATGGTCCAAGCCGTAATCAATAGTCAAATACTTAACTGCCTGAGCCACCAAGGTACCCCATATAAGATATTTTTTAAAAGCAGTGCTGGCAGTCAGTTTTCATCAGTAAAGTTCTTTGTCTTCTTTATCAGTTTCCCTAAAAAACATTTGTGCTTTGGTATACATTTGGCTTCTTTAGAAAATATAATCACTTAAAAGAATTATAAACTGTGAAACAGTTTGTTTCCACTTCATCTGTGATAGGCATTGGTTGCAAATAATTTGCCTTTGTGAAAACTCCCATTTCTTCCAATACATTATAGTAGATTTAATTATTATTCCAACTCTTCACCTAACATTACCCCCACTCCTGCTCCCAATGCCAACTCTTCCCAAGAGGATTATACCTCCACGTGTTTTGCCATATTATTTGCACTACCCCCTCCCATCATGGGTGGAAGGAGTAGAATTTCTTATTCCTAGTGATGTTGAGATTGACCATGAAACTTGTTTTGGCCAAGGTAAACATTAAAAAGGCATCATATGTTTCTACTTGCTCTCTCATGCCTCAGTCATTACCATGACATGGACTCATTTCTTCAGTTAGTTTTCTGGTCCTGGGAAAAGGGTGAGAGAGGTGAAGCAGAGCTGCCTAGTCTATCCCAGTGACCAGAACCTAATGCAGACCCATCCTAATTGACTGCAGAACTGTGAGAATAGTGACTATTGTTTTAAGCCCCTGAATTTTGGGTAGTATGTTACACATTATTTTGGCAATATCTCACTGATACATCATGACTACCCTTAGTGGTAAGTAACATTAAAGAAATTCCTGCAATGTATTCTTTCCTTTGGTAGGAGCCTAAGTGACCTCCTTCCATTAAGTATAGAAAAGAACAACTTTTAGGAGACAAGAGATTACCTGATTTCTGGTCTTTTCTTAGCAAACAAGTGAAGTGGTCTTTGACAAGTCCCTTAATCTTTCTGTGCTTCTTTTGTAAAATTGAAAATGGCAGTACTTTGACACCTAAAGATTTGATTTGCTGATATCTAGATCCAGATTTTTTTATTACAATATACAGTTTCATGAAAAGATGCCATATCATTATTTAAGGACACTCCAACTTCGTTATTTCATGTAGTTGCATAGCAAATTAGTGACTTTTTGAACTATAGGAGTTCTGAAGCAGGAATTAGGAGTCTTGGGGATAAATTACCCAAAGGATAGGGCCAAGAGCTTACACTGAGCTGAGATTTGGGGAACCCAGATAATCAAAAAAATTTTGGTGTCTGAAATAAGATCCAAGATAAGAATTGACAAGAGATACAATTCTCTCAATATGTGTGTCTGATCCTTTTCTAAATCCAAATGCTTTCTTAGTTCTTTCTCCTGAGTCTCGGAGGAACATGGTTATCTTTTGCCAAGTGTGTTAAAATAGCAGAAGACCATTGTTAGAATTATGTACGTCCTTCCAGATTTGTTTGCTCCTTTTCATCTTTTGGTTGTGGTTTACCATAAGAAATGGGCACGTACACATATGTTCAGATCAAACAAACTTAATTACTTTGCCAACTCCCATCACCCCTCCTCCACAGATTAGGTTAGGGAGGCGCTTAGCTGAAAGACAAGGTTTATCATACTCCCAGGCTATTGTGACAAATAATTAACTTATAGTTTTTTTTCATGTGTATTTATTCATCCCTCATTACATTTTATAGAGGATTTGAGGCAAGGAATTGCCACACAGTCAGGGAGACTGGAGAACACAGACTTTTAGCTGGGTGGCAAACTGCACAAATAGATGAATAGAAAAGGAGAATGGGGATTGGGAAGCAATTAACCATTTCTGCCATGGTGGTAAATCTCTGTGTTTCACTCCTGAATTTATGGCTCTATAAAATGTTTACTTTTTCCTAACCTAAATTTCTGTTAATTCAACATGTTCATTTTTTCAGATTGTAGCAATTATTATAGGTACACATCATAAGGTGCTATATACTTGCCCAGCATAGGTACTTCTTGCCAAGTTAATCATCTGTAAGACATGCCTGTTCAAAATTCAATGATTTGGTTTTTTCCTCCAGCTTTTCTTTTTTCAGTTTTTATTTAAATTCCAGTTAGTTAACACACAGTGTAATATTTCAGGTGTACAATATAGTGATTCAGCACTTTCACACAGTACCCAGTGCTCATCACAACAAATGCACTCCTTAATCCCCATCACCTATTTCACCCATCCCCCCCACCCATCTCCCCTTTGGTAACTATCAGTTGTTTGGTTTGCCTCTCTCTCTCTCTCTCTCTCTCTCTTTTTTTCCTTTGCTCATTTGTTCTATTTCTTAAATCTTACATATGAATGAAATTATATGGCATTTGTCTTTCTCTGATTTTTTCTTATTTTTCTTAACATAGTACTCTCTAGCTCAATCCATGTCCTTGCAAATGGCAAGATTTCATTCTCTTTTGAGAGAATTGTATATACATACCACATCTTTATCCATTCATTAGTCAAAGGACACTTGGGCTGTTTCCATAGTTTGGCTATTATAGATAATGCATGCTATAAACATCAGGATGCATGTATCTCTAAATTAATATTATTGTATTCTTTGGGTAAATACCTAGTAATGCAGTTTCTGGATTGTAACTTTTTAACATTTTGAAGAATATCCGTATTGTTTTCCAGAGCCGTTGCACCAGTTTGTATTCCTACTAACTGTGCAAGAGCAGTCCCTTTTCTCCATATCCTCACCAACGCGTGTTATTTCTTTTGTTGTTGATTTTCGCCATTCTGATAATTCATTGTAGTTTTGATTTGTATTTCCCTGATGATAAGTGTTGTTGAGTATCTTTTCATGTGTCTGTTGGCCATTTATATGTCTTCTTTGGAAAAATGTCTATTCACATATTCTGCCCATTTTTAAACTGGATTATTTGTTTTTTATGTTGCATTGTGTAAGTTCTTTATAGATTTTTAGATACTAACCCATTATCAGATATGTCATTTGCATTTATTTTCTCCCATTCCACAGGTTGCCTTTTAATTTTATTGATTGTCTCCTTCCCTGTGCAGAAGCTTTTTATTTTGATGAAATCCCAATAGTTTATTTTTGCTGTTATTTCCCTTGCCTCAGGAAACATATCTAGAAAGAAGTTGCTATAGCCAGCATGAAAAAGGTTACAGCCTGTGTTCTGCTCTAGGATTTTGATGGTTCGCTGTCTCACATTTATGTCTTTAATCCATCTTAAATTTATTTTTGTGTTGTGTAAGAAGGTGTAAGAAAGCATTCCAGTTTTATTCTTTTGCATGTTGCTGTTCAGTTTTCCCAAACCCACAGCTAATATCATCCTCAGTGGGGAAAAACAGAGCTTTTCCTCTACAGTCAGTCCACTCTCGCTGCTCTTATTTAACATAGTACTGGAAGTCCTAGCCATAGTAGCCAGACAACAAAAAGAATTAAAAAGCATCCAAATCAGCAAGGAAGCAGCTAAACTTTCACTATTTGAAGACGACATGATACTCTCTATAGAAAACTCAAAAGACTCCACCAAAAAACTGCTAGAACAGATAGCAAATTTAGTGAAGTAAGATACAAAATTAATGTACAGAAATTGGTTGCAATTCTGTACACCAATAATGAAGTAGCAGAAAGAGAAATTAAGGAATCAATCCCATTTACAACTCACCAAAAACAATAAGATAATAGGAATAAACCTAACCAAAGAGATAAAGGCTCGTACACTGAAAACTGTAGAACACTGATGAAAAAAATTGAAGAGGACACAAAGAAATAGAAAGACATTCCATGCTCATGAATGGCAAGAATCAATATTGTTAAAATGTCTGTATTACCCAAGGCGATCTACACATTTAATGCAACCCCTATCAAAATACCAATAACATTTTTCACACAGATAGAACAAACAATCCTAAAATATGTAGGGAAGCGCAAAAGTGTCTGATTAGTCAAAGCAATCTTGAAAAAGAAAAGCGAAGCTGGAGGCATCACAATTCTGGATTTCAGGTTATATTACAAAGCTGTAGTGATCAAAAAAAGTATGGTACTGGTACAAAAATGGCCACATAGATCAATGGAGCAGAATAGAAAGCCCAGAAATTGACCACTGAATGGTCATTTAATCTCCCACAAAATAGGAAAGAATATCCAATGGCAGAAAGACATCTCTTCAACAAATGGTGTTGGGAAAATACAGTGATTTCTATTGAGGATATTTAAACTCTGTTTGTTGCACACCACAGACCTTTAGCTATGTGTTTTTACTTAAGATCATCTGCATAATACTAGGAACAAAAGGAGGTGACCTATGATCATTTAATAAATAAGCATTATGAATGCTAACAGTTACCATGTACATTGGTGGAATGCAGGCAGAGCATGAGCCAGTGAACTGTGGATTTTCTAACTAAATCGTGGAATAATTTTACAGTTGCGCCTACCACAGAAAATTCTGAAGAACCATTCTTTTCCCTAATTGCGCGGGAACTTCTGCAAGAGAATTCTAAGATGTTACATCTATCACACATTCTCCGGGTTAGTCTTGTGAAGTTAATAGCTTAGGATAGAAAAATCAGACAATAAGCAGCAAACTTATTTCACGAATAAGCTTGAAGGGACTCTCAACATAGGCCTGAGTTAGGAAAGTTTTCAGGACACCATGAAGCACAGCCTCAGGAAAGAAGACACCACAGTAAAATGCTGACAATCAGCAATAGACTGGATTCTACAGTTGTTCTGTGCATATGGCCATGGGCTGAGTCCTGCGAACTCTTATTCTAGCTCAATGTAGTTGCCCTGAACAACAGTAGTAAATAAATTAATACTATTTTACATCTGTAAGAGTCCTTGCAAATCCATCATTTCAGGTTATGTCTTGTTATTTACAGGTCACGCATAAGGAAATCGATGTTTCTAGGAATGAAGCACCTTTGCCTAGAACACAGAAGCACCAACCAACACCTTGGAGATAGCTTATGAAAAAGAGCCAGACTGCCATGTCCAAGAGCTTACCGAAAACACCAGGTACTAGAGAATCAACACTAGTTTTATCAGCCTGTATCTTTTCTGACCCTGGACCCCAATTTTTATCTCTGTTATTTCTGATTCCTACCTTATTTCTGATTCTGGACCCCCCTCCACCCATTCCCCCCACCTCACCCCCAGCTGAATTTCCATGGTAACTAACTTTATTGCCCCTCAGGGATTGTGGTGCTATATCTTCTCTCCTCCTTCCTCCCTGTGCAACCTCATTGAGGACTAAGTTTTGGACCTTTTATGTCTGTTACAGCATTGGTTATAAGACAATAAGTGAAAGAGCTGAGCACTGACCCAAATCAAAAACACCAAATCCAGTGTTTTTGCTGACTTACCATAATACTTTTCTGAGTCAACAGTATGATTGCCATTGCTATTTTAAACAAAAGTGTGATTTGAGCAGCTATTGAGTCACAGATGTAGGTGAACAACTGTACATTCATAGGTTCTTTAAGTTTCATGTTATGTCATGCATTTTAAATGTTTTTTAAATTAAGCTGTAAAGCAGAGCCAAAGACTGCATTCATTTAATCATTCATGTAGTTGCTTATCACAATTTATATTTTGGTTTTTGTTAATTTCCAAAATTTATGCCTTTTTGAGGCTGTGTTGTATTCTCTTGTGTAGATGTGCTTAGTTAATTCCACACTGTCTCCCACGGTTGACTATTTAAGTTTCTTTTCTTTTTTAACTATAAAAAATGCTGTACTGGTATCTTTAGGATAAATTCCTAGAACTTATTCCTGGCATTGCTGGTCGAGAGGGTGTATGTACTTTTATTTATTTATTTATTTATTTATTTATTTATTTAATTTAGGGAATGTATTTTATTTTATTCTTAGATGGAATACAAATTCTGCTCTCATTCTTGGATGACATGTAAACATATGACATAATATATAATTCAAAAGGAAAACAGTGAAAATATTACCAGTTCTCCTTTTGATAAGTAATCACAGCTAGCTGCTCCTTATATATCCTTAACAGAGATATTCTATGCAAATACAAACATATGTGTATGTTAAGTGAGAAGGGATTTCTCTTATCTGTGAGTAGTTATGTTTTTTTCTTCATTGCACTTAGGAGGGCCTAAAGACTCTAGCTATCATGTCACTGTTCATGTTAGGAACACACTTCTATATAGTTTCCTTATTTAGTACCTGCCATATATCAGAATTGTGAAAGATATTATTTTTAAAGCATGTGATTCAGCTGATTTTCATTTTGTCTTTCTATTCACTCAGTAGGGAGGGATGGCCATGGATATAGGGAGCTGCAGTGTTGTGGTCCCACAAGTTTTTAAAACATGATCCAATCTGAGCTGATGGCTCTCTATGGCAGAGACTGTACTATGTCACAAAATCTACTTTTTCTGTCTTCTGTAATGAGAGAATTTAAGCTGGATACGATTGTATAGTTAGGAACTGTATTACATAAGCTCTCTTCTGGTAGGTGTGATCATGTGACTAAGTTATCACTGATGGTACCAGAGTGGAAGTTAGGTGTAGAAACTAATTTTTACTCTGGATTTATGTGCTTCCTTTCTCCACAGGCATGTAGATAGATACGTCCTCAAGTTTTGAATATGCAGAATAGTCCAACAATCCGGATGAGCAACAAGATGGAAGGAACCTGGGTCCCTGAGTGATTGTGTGAAGCACAGATATCCCAACAACCTCCTTGCTTTCCTTGGGGGTGTTACATGAGATAAAAATAGATTTCTGCCTCTTTAAGCCATTGTATTTGGTAGACCAGTTTATTACAGAGCTTGTCCTATATATTAACTAATACAGCTCCATACCTGGTTCTCAGGAGACAACTTGCCATTCCTCTGCCTTCTGCTATGTGCCTTGTAGACTGCTTTCTTAATCTGCTTCCTCATTTTGGTTGAGCATAAAAGAGTGTGCTGGAGATCATTTCATTGTTTTCATTTGTGCTTGTTTCAAAGCGTCTCTGTTGATGGTTAGTTTGATTAGGCATGGAATTCTAGTTGGGAAATAATTTCCCTCCAGAGTTTTGAAGTTATTCCATTTTCTCTGTTATTCTACAAATAGTTCATTTTGATTTATGATTTTTATTCTCTCTCTATTCAGAGTTTTAAAGTCTTCTTTTTTTCCATTAAGGTTCTAAAATTTCTCATTGTTGCATTTTAGTGTGAATCTGTTTTCATCCATTGTGTTTGGCACGCAGTGGACCTTTCAGTTTCCTTTTTAATGCTGTGAAGTTTCCTTGAATTATTTCATGGGTGACTTTCTTCTGTTTTCTCAGTAACTTTCCTAGTAAGCTGCCATTTTTTACATGTGGAACCTCCTAGATTGCTCCTTTTTTTTTCTTAACTTTCCCTCCTTCTTTGTATCTCTTTCTCCTTTTGCCCTATTTTCTATGACAAATTAATCTTCTAACCCCTCCATTGATATATCTTTCATTTCTGCCATCATTTTTTTTTTTATTTTTAAGAACTACTTTTCTTTTTTTAAGAGTTTTTATTTATTTGTTAGAGAGAGGGTGGGGAGAGCACAAGCAGGGAGAGTGGCAGGCAGAGGGACAAGCAGGCTCCCCACTGAGCAAGGAGCCCGATGCAGGACTCGATCAGAGGACCCTGGGATCATGACCCAAGCCAAAGGCAGAGGCTTAACAGGCTGAGTCACCCAGGCGTCCCAAGAACTACTTTTCTTTAAATATTTCTTTCTTATTATTTCCTGACCTGATCATGGATATCATGCCTTCTTTTATATTTGGGAAGATATCAATAATAGTTGTTTTCCTTTTATTTTCTTCTTTCACACAGACATTGTCTTCCAAGTGACTTTTTTCCCCTTATGGATTGTGATTATTTGTTTTGATTGCTACCTTCCTGTTATAGACTTTCCTTAGATGTTTATGGATTCATTCTTCTCTGCTTCTAGAGTGACTTAAAAAAAAACTGACTGAATGTTCT
The DNA here is from genome assembly GCF_010015895.1 of Lontra canadensis. Taxonomy (NCBI): domain Eukaryota; kingdom Metazoa; phylum Chordata; class Mammalia; order Carnivora; family Mustelidae; genus Lontra; species Lontra canadensis. The sequence continues at coordinate 707,651 of NW_022631093.1, forward strand.
GCGTATGGGAATGGGGCTTGAAGATTTCACAGTAGGGTGGGTCTTGACAGACCATCAACTACCAAGCTCCAGATGTCAGTATCTGTATATATTTCTTTCTGAGCTGATCAGGTGTCCCAAATAAAGGTTTCCCAGCCCCCAGCCTAGAGGGTAGAGATTTGACTGCCAGAGTTTGGGGTATAGAGAAAGGTGGGGGTTCCAGCCTTCAGGATTCACTATTTATATTCCACTTAGTGCTCCTTTTTTAGTAAGTCACCTGGCTCACAACTTTGCTTAGAATGACCAGCCCAGAGATCCTCCATTTAAAACTATGCTGAAGAATAATCTTTCATTCTTCTATTAGGGTGGAGTTTGCAGGACAGTTATTCCATGTTGTGGAGTCTAGGAGGGCACGTAGGGTTTTCAAAGATTCTCGATCAGTTTTTGCCATATTGCCTTCATTTTATTCTTTTCTCAACCTTTCATTCTCGTTTCCAGGAATACCAGAAGTCCCTGGTGTTGCCAGCTTCTAAGCCTTTCGAGGATTCTTCAGGGTAAGTCAGATTGTTTCCAGCTATTCTCTACTGCTGGTTTAGGAATTTGGTTGTATTAGATCTACTTTCTCAGTGGCCATATACTTAATCTGATTTTTTTAATTAGTACATTAGTAGCTGCTTTTCTCCCATATTTGAGATAGTATATTTTTGTTGTTGTTATTTTGGTGAAAGAGTAAAATTTAGATGTATGTTTTCAATGCTATTTTAACCTGGATCTCTGATGATTGCTTTTATAAGCCATTTATTTTTCTCTTAGATGAGCAGAGAAGGTTTATAGTGACTTATATTCCCCTATATACATTCTTTAGTTAAAAAGGAAGATGCAATTTTATTATGAAAACTGATGGACATTATTAAGAAATACTTACATTCTCTAGGGAGTTAATTTAGGCCCAGAGGAATGCTATGAACAGAGATAATAAAATCTAGTGAATCTCCAGTAAGTCTCAGAATCTATTGTTTAATATTCCATTTATTTAAAGGACAGAGCTTGTGTCAAACATGTTCTTGGGATAAAAAAATAAATAAATAAAACTTGTAATCCTGAGAGTTAACGGGCCACATACTGAAACTCATTTACACAAAAGTGATGTAAAAGAAGTTAATCAAATGAATCAAAACTCGGAAAATGTGCTTGTTTGCAAGTGACAAAATGGTAATAAGCTCTAAGGATATTGAAAATTCCTTCCTGTTCATTGCTAATTGGCCTTCTTTTAAGAAGGAGTACGCCAGTAGGTACCCCAGCGAAAGAGGACTTGATCTATTTCTACTGCTTTTGCCTAAATTGATTCCACATTAGTACAGGCCCCAAAGTGCTTCTCTTTTTTAATTCCATATTGAGTTCACTGAATCACTGACTGTAGAAAATAAACTTTCCATATCCCCTTGCAGCTTTCAAATGAGAGGTTTCCATGGCATTCAGACTTTCTGAAACCCATTAAAAAGCCTGAGAGGTAGAGAGGCTATAGTTGTTACCACTCAGGTGCAATGTAATCAGCTGTCCCACTACTCATCAGCTCCAACAGAAGGCTTATCCCACTGCTTCCTGTTTCTGATACCTCTCTAAGGATCAGTCACATCTGCCAGGACAGAGAGGGAAAGTGAATGATCTAGATTCTAGTTTGCAAGCCAACTATCCCACACAGAACAAGATCCTTTCTCGCGGATGTGCTGGTGGGGCGTCTGACATTTGCAGGGTGTAAGCTGTTGGCATATTTGAAGTGGGCTCTGAGGGCATGTCTCTGCACAGAGAAACCTAACATGAGGATCCATTTATAGGTTCATTCTGGGCTTATAAAGTATCAGCAAAGCATGGTTCATCATGATGAAACTCTTTTTAAAGATGCATTACAGATTCATGTGGTCGTTCAGTAGAAGCCACTAGGATATATACTGTGTCTTATCAGTCCTCCTTTTCTGTGAGTGTTGTTCCTGAAGATCTGGCCAGTTGGCCCCCGAAGGGAGATAAAAGGCACTTCTGAAGGACTGTCTGCTCCCAGGAGCCACATACATTTTGATAGAGTATTTAGAATATTTAGAGCACAGGAAGATAGATTATGCCACTTGGAGACATATTTTAACCCATATCTACCACAGTATTTTGTGTTTTTGTGTATATCAAGGTTGTTTGTGACAGGTGGAATTTATTTCTAACAGTCATAGAAAATTTCTGATTAATTCCAGGCTGGTGATGTTTGGAAGGAAAAAGAAAACAACCTATACCTTTCATCATAGTAATCTGCTCTTGGTCTGCTCTTCTTGGTTGTCCAGGGTTAGTTAAAGAACCTTGCTTTGTCTCTTGCTCAGATTGGCTTTTCCCTCAGTCATCTCTTAAGGATTTTTAAACACATAGGAAGGCCTCCAGACAGCAGAGCTGTGACTCACTGGTTTGTCTACACTGCCTCCCATCATCCTTTGTCTGGGCTTTTTTTCCCTTCTGTCGTTTATCCCAACATCCCCCAAATGCCCTCTGATTCTTACCTCTTCATCCCTGAGTTTCCTAAGAAATGCTCTGTGAAATGAAGGTTACTGATGATTAAACTGACAAAGAGTCATTCTGTATTTCTTCTTAATATTAGCATTGTGGCCAAGAATGAAGTAACCCTTGTGGGATTTCAGATGCCAGTAAAAAATTGGAGGAGTAATCTGAGACTGGATGACTTGCAGTTATTTGGAAGTTTCTGCTTAATCTGAATTTTTTAATTAGTACCTTAGTAGCTGCTTTTCTCCCATATTTGAGATAGTATATTTTTGTTGTTGTTATTTTGGTGAAAGAATAAAATCTAGATGTGTGTTTTCAATGCTATTTTAACCTAGATCTCTGATGATTGCTTTTAGAAGCCATTTATTATACTGTCCTTCCATTGAAACATACCTATATGTATCAGTTGGGTTTCCTAATTGAACACTGTGAGAGAGTTGGTGACTCCTTAAAAGTGCCTAAATGTGAACTCCCCACCCTCCAGCATTTCCTGCCTTGAAGAACAACTCTAGATTTTGTAGACTACATGAATTGAAAGAATAAGTGAACCAGGCAGCTGCACTTCAAAGATTGATTGACTGATTGACTGACTGATTGATTGATTTATCTTTTATTTATTTATTTGAGAGAGAAAGAGAGGGCGATACAGGGGCAGAAGGGCACAGAAGAAGAGACTCTCAAGCAGATTCCTCCCTGAGTGCTTACTTATCCTGACCCAGAGCTCAATCTTACCACCCTGAGACCATGACCAGAGCTAAAATCAAGAGTCAGACATTTAACCGACCAAGCCACCCAGGTGCCCCATGCACTTCAAATTAAATAAAAGTCATCAGTCAGTATGATTTGTTTTCACTGTGACACTCAAAACTCCTTTCCCCGTACATTAATCACCTAGCAATTCTGAGAAGCCAGCATTATATGGACAAAATACTGCTCATTAACGAGCCCTTCACAGAGAGAGAGTGCATGTGAACTATTTCCTGAAAAATATAAGCGTTATCAGCATTTGCAGGTGGTCTGCTACAGTAAGACTCAGTTTGGAAAATGCTTGAGGATACAACTTGAAAACTCTCCATTATACAGATAGGGTCACAGAGTCTCAGTGATGGGAAGTAATTTGTCTGAACTCGTAAAATACATTAACAGCAGAGCTTGGATTAGATTCTCTTTCCCAGGCCATTTTTTTTCCCTTGTACCATGCTGCCACTAACATTTAGCAGCAATACCATATGTGCATTTCAGTTAGTTCAATGTGAATTAGGTAGTAAATTTCATTAAAAAAAAAAAAAGAGCAAGAGAAAGACAAAAAGTCTTAGAACCATTATTTAGGCAGGTCATAAAGATTCAAAAACCAAAGCATTGGAAAATTCTATGTCCTCCAACATTTTATCTTGAATAATTTCAAACCCAGAGACAGATTGGATGAATAGTACAAAAAACACCTACAACCCCTTCATTTAGATTGCTTTCTAAAAACAAAACATTTTCTTATATAGCCAAACCACATTAATGAAATTGAACACTGATATAGTAATATCTATTAACAACATACAGCTTACATTGAAATTAGTCTAGGATAGTTCCCCTGCTGTTGTTTCTTTTCATGACTTTGACTATTGTAAAGAGATTAGATTAGTGGTATGGGGTTTTTTTAAGCTTTTGGTTATTTAGATTTGTTTATTTCCTTATGATTAGATTCAGGTTAAATTTTTTTTGACAACAACACAACATGCAGAATGTTATGTCCTTTACTGTGCATTTGCTTTTTAAAGGTCACTTCTCTAGTTTATAAGCAATCTGTGCAGCCAATCTCTTGCAACTTTGTGAATACCTGTTCTTGAACAAATTTCCATTCAGTGGTTTGAGTATTTATTAACGATGCTTTCCTGAATCAATTATTATCATATTGGTAGTTGCAAAATGGTGATTTTATAATTTATCATTTCTCACACATTTATTAGTTTATACTCTTCTGTCAAGAAGAACTTCCATTCTTACTAAGCATTCATATTTTTTTTTAATTCAGTGTGTCATAACCTATTTGTGTGTGTGTGTGTGTGTGTGTGTGTGAGATGGCCAAGTGAGAGCTCTTACAGTAGAGTTACTGTGTCGTTTGGCATCTGTACATCAATCTTTTTGGCACTTCCTTAGTTTCTGGCACAACACATTTTTCCAGAATTGCTTCGAATATTTCCTACTTCGTATCTGGCTATTAGCTCTAAGGAGTCCTGATTCCTTGTAGTGAGGAACTGTATTTAGAAATCAATATATACATATATTTACCCATCTTTCTTAAACAAGAGGTAGAATAAAATTTCTGATCTTCTCACATACTTTGCTTAAAAATATATTCTACCAGTTACTTCATATCTGTTCTTAAAAGGTCTTTCTTCACCAGTCAGAATGGCTAAAATTAACAAGTCAGGAAATGACAGATGCTGGCGAGGATGCAGAGAAAGGGAAACCCTCCTACACTGTTGGTGGGAGTGCAAGCTGGTGCAACCACTCTGGAAAACAGCATGGAGGTTCCTCAAAAAGTTGAAAATAGAGCTCCCCTATGACTCAGCAATTGCACTACTGGGTATTTACCCTAAAGATACAAACGTAGTGATCTGAAGGGGTACGTGCACCTGAATGTTTATAGCAGCAATGTCTACAATGGCCAAACTATGGAAAGAACCTAGATGTCCACCAACAGATGAATGGATAAAGAAGAGGTGGTATATATATACAATGGAATACTATGCAGCCATCAAAAGAAATGAAATCTTGCCATTTGCGACAACGTGGATGGAACTAGAGGGTATCATGCTTGGTGAAATAAGTCAATCGGAGAAAGACAACTATCATATGATCTCCCTGATATGAGGAAGTGGAGATGCAACATGGGGGATATGAGGGGTAGGAAAAGAATAAATGAAACAAGATGGGATCAAGAGGGAGACAAACCATAAGAGACTCTTAATCTCACAAAACAAACTGAGGGTTGCGGAGGGGGAGGGGTTGAGGAGAGGGTGGTGGGGTTATGGACATTGGGGAAGGTATGTGCTATGGTGAGTGCTGTGAAGTGTGTAAACCTGGCGATTCACAGACCTATACCCCTGGGGCTAATAATACATTATATGTTTACAAATATAAAGGTTCAAATATTACTCAAAAAAAAAAAGGTCTTTCTTCTTCTTTTGCACAACTGAATGGTACTTCACAAACTATGTTTCTCTTATGTTTGGGTTTTTAGGTTGTTTCCAATATTTTTCTATAGTAAATAACGCTAAATAAAAATGTACATATGTATTTTTAATATTATTGGAAGTGCATATTTGTGGTAGAGTCAGTAACCTATCTGGGTTAAAAGATAAATACATACATAGTTTCTCAGATATTTCCAAGTATAGTAATTGTACAATTTTGCATTCCTCTAGCAAGGTAGGGATTACTGTTTCTTCATGTTCTAACCAACAAAATGTATAGTCAAGCTTTTGAATTTTTGCAAATTTGATAAGTGAGAAGTGGTCTCAGTGTTGTTTAAATGTGTGTTTCTTTTATTATGGGTGAGGTTCAAAATTTTTTCATATATCAAAGATCTATGTTTATTGATAATTAACTGTGATCACTTCTCGGCCTTTTGGCTAAGATCAAGTGTATTGATAATTAACTGTTAATCTCCTTTCCTATCAAGTTTTTACCTTTCTTTCTGTATTTTTCAGAGATCTGTCCCGTGTATTAAAGATCTTAGTTCTTTGCAGGCAGCGTATTTTAAAATATTTTTTCTCTTTTGACAATTGTCTTTTAACTTTCCTTTTAATTTTTTTTCATGCAATGTATTGTTTTTTTTAATATAAAATTATTTATGTTAGATACAGAAACAGCAGGACTTTTAGAACTGATCCCTCAACACTTTTTTTTTATATCTTTTTTTTTTTAATTTTATTTTTTATAAACATATATTTTTTTTCCCCAGGGGTACAGGTCTGTGAATCGCCAGGTTTACACACTTCCCCACACTCATCATAGCACATACCCTCCCAATGTCCATAATAACCCCATCCCCCCCAACCCCCCTCCCCCCAGCAACCCTCAGTTTGTTTTGTGAGATTAAGAGTCACTTATGGTTTATCTCCCTCCCAATCCCATCTTGCTTCATTTACTCTTCTCCTACCCCCGCAATGTATTGTTTTAAAGTTACAATCATCAGTCTTTTGAAACTGCATCTCAGTTGCTCACACCCACATTATAAAATTGAGATCATAATGTATTTTCTTCCAAAACTTTTTTGTTTTCAATTTTTTACTCTTAGATTTCTGATCCATTCGAAGTTTATTCTGGTAGTTAGTTGAAATATGCATCTAATTTTCTGTTTTTCCAAATCACTGAACAATATTCCCCCACATAATTTATTAAAAAGTCGATTTTTTTCCCAAGTAATTTAGAATAACGTGTTTATCATATGTTAAACTTCCATATGTTTTTGGATCCATTTCTAGGCTTTCCACCAGTCTGTCCCTCTATGGAGATTTAAGTATTTTGAATATGTTTGATCTCATGTGCTTAGTCCTAGAGTTTGCCTACCTGTTCCCACATTTATTTTAACACACGAAATTACAATAAAACGTTCTAGCTCTAGGAAAAAAAAAAACCACTGGTGTTTTTATTCAGAGAATATTAAACTCATATATAAATTTGGAAAGAATTACCATGTTTACAATGCTGAATCTTTCTATCCAAGAACAGGGATGTATTTTTTGTATCTTTCAGATCTTTTTCCCAGTTTGTATCATGTAAGTGTTGCACATTTCTTAAGTTTATTCCTAAAGATTTTTTGTTGATATTATAAATGGGATGTTCCTTTCTATTATAACTTCTGATTATTGTTGTATAAGTGAAGGCTTTTAATTTTTTATCATAATCTTAAATACTTCTAACTTAGTGGAATTTATTGAGTAAAATTGTTGATTCTTTGAGTTCTTCTGTTACGGATAGCTTACTTCATTCCCCACCCTTTTCCTCTAATTGTTTTTTCCTTATTTAATTGCATTGATCAGCACCCCAAATACATGTAAAATAAAGGTGCTGATAGTGGCTATGCTTACTTTGTTCCTTACTTTATTAAGAATGACTCTCCTGGAGTGCCTGGGTGGCTCAGTGGGTTAAAGCCTCTGCCTTCAGCTCAGGTCATGATCCCAGGGTCCTGGGATCAAGCCCTGCATCAGGCTCTCTGCTCAGCAGGGAGCCTGCTTCCTCCTCTCTCTCTCTCTCTCTGCCTGCCTCTCTGCCTACTTGTGATCTGTCTGTCAAATAAATAAATAAAATCTTTAAAAAAAAAAAAAAAAGAATGACTCTCCTGTTTCCTCATTAAATAATGTACTGGCATTATATCCGAGGTCTGGTTCTATCTCTGTCTCTATCTCTGACTTTGTGTTCACCTTCATCTCTGTCTTCAGTTTCACCTCTTTCTTTTTTTGAAAAATATTTGTTTATTTTAGAGAGACAGAGAGCAGAGGGAGGGGCAGAGGAAGAGGGAGTCTAGAGAGGATTCTCAGGCTGACTCCACAGGACCCTGAGATCATGACCTGAGTTGAAATCAAGAGTTGGACGCTTAACCGACTGAACCACCCAGGGGTCCCTACCTCTTTCTTTGCCTTTGTCTTTATCCCTATCTCTGCCCCATCAATATTATCATCTTCTTCCTTAGAAATGGATAGAATCCAAAGTAGGATTATAAATCATGCTTAACCCAAAGTATAGAAGCCGTGCAATGCTAAACTTATTAATAACTAAAACAATGTGGACAATAGCAAAATAGAGGTTCTTTTTCTTTTTCTTTTTTCTTTTTTTTTTTTTTTTGAAGTGTCCTGAGACCATGTGGAATATACTTCCACAAATGTCCTTTCTCCCCTTCATAAGGATACCTTTTGGTTTCGATTTAGCATGCAAAGCTTTAAGCATTGTATATGCAATGTTATTTGAAGAGAGAGCCATTTCAGCAGAACATACCCATATTATGCCCCTTTAGGTATGCAGCTTAAGGGGCCTTTTTACAATGAATCATGCCCTATTAACCCATGTATACATATATTTGCACATCATTCTTATACAAGAGGTAGAATAAAAAAAATCTGATCTTTTTATTTTGCTTAAAAATATATCCTAGCAATAACTTTATATCCGTTCTTAGAGGTCTTTCTTCTTTCGTACAGCTGAATGGTATTCCGTGAACCATAATTTTTCCCCTATGTTTAGGTTTTTAGATTGTTTCCAATATTTTTTCTGAGTTAATATAACATGATCAATTATTCAATTTTAAAAACTCTATCCTACTAAAAATATTGTATAAAGATTCTTTATGATCTCCCTACTAGTAAATACCACTATGTGTTCTTAGGAGGTCAGCTTGTTTGCAAGGGGATTTGCCTGGGTCATTTTTTTCTTCCCTAGATATCTCTAGTAAAAGGAGAATAGTACAGTACAGACCTGTTGTATGTTTGTCTCTGTGTGTATTCTCTCTCTAATCACACACACACACGCTGTATATATAATTTTTTTTAAAGCAAGACAAGAAATGTCATTGAGTGTTTCCATAAGGAGTAGATGTTGAGGGGCGCCTGGGTGGCTCAGTTGGTTAAGCATCTGCCTTCGGCTCAGGTTATTATCTCCGGGTCCCGGGATAGAGCCCCTCATTCAGCTCCCTGCTCAGTTGGGAGCCTGCTTCTTCCTCTCCCTCAGTGCTCTCCCTCTCACTCTTGCTCTTGTTCTCTCTCAAGTAAATAAATAAAATCTTAAAAAAAAAAAAAAGGAATAGAGGTTGAATTTTTTAAAGGCATATAAGCATCTATTGACGTAATTATTTGATTTTTCTCCTAAGTTCTCTTAATATAATTTATTATACCAATAGATTCCTACTATTGAACCATCTTTGCATTCTTGAAATAAATCTTATGTGTTTGTTATGTATTATTATTTATCCAAATGCAGCATTGTATTTTTTCTTGCTATTTAGGATTTTTTGCTTAAATAATATTTGTAGATAAGTTTGGTCTCTATGTGTGTGTGCATGTGTGCTTAACTTTAGATGTTAATGCTATACTTGTTTCATAAAAGAAGTTTGGGAATTTTCTTTCACTCTCTGTCCTCTGGAAAAAACACTGAATATCTGTTTTTTAAAAACTTGGTGGTATTTCCCTATAAAATCATTTGGACCTTGGCCTTTTTTTGTTTTGTTTTGTTTTGTGGAGTAGAAATTTGATAACTTTATTTCTTAAAATTGATTTACTCAAACTTTCTGTCTTGATTGGAATCAATTTTGATAAATTGTGTTTTCTAAATAACTATCAATTATTTTTTATAGATACTGACGTTTTTGCATAAATTGTGTGGTCTCTTTGTTTTCATTTTGTCTGTTTCACTGGTCATTTGTCCTCCTTATTGTTTAAAGTTTATGAATCTGTGGCTTTCAGTTCCTTCCATGTATTTTTAGTATACTATGTTGACATTTTCATTACTCTTTAAAAAACACAGGAATTGCAGTTTGTATTTCCCCTTTCACTCAGGAATTATTTCACACAGTTTCTTTTTATAAATATTCAGGACCCTTCTGATTTTTGTTATTAATTTTTGGTTTTATTATAATGTCATCAAAGAATTGTTTTTCTATTATTTCTATTTTGTGGAACTTACCCAGGCTGTCTTTATGACATGATATTTGGTCAATACTTGTGCAAGTTGTATTTGTGTTGGAGAGGGAATATTCTCTATCTGGAAGTTATAGAGTACAAAACATATTTTAATATTTACCCCTTGGTCCTATTGTATGGGTCTTCTATGTTCTTACCTGTTGTTTGTCCACTTGATCTGTTTTGGACTGAGATTGTTATGACAAAAAAATCCCTTTTTGGTGGATTTCTATTTCCCCTTTCCTTCCTTATAATTTTTTGCTTTGTGAAAGTGACTGATGTTTCTGGTACATAGATTTTCATAAATACTGTATCTTCTTTGTGAATTGTGGCTTTTAGTATCTGAAAAGAAAATTCAGAGAGCTTTACTTCATGTGAATATTTTATTGAGCAAGAAATAAACTGGGAATAGGGAGACTTCAAATCCGAAAGAGATGTAAAGCTCAGGGGTATGTCATTGCGGGATAGCTTATAAAGTGAAAATAGGTGAGTTGTTTTTACAGGGATTGGTCATACAAGGGGTATTTCCAGACAGTGGGGCATTGGTTAAAAGTGATTTTCTTATATCATTTTAGGAAGAAGTCTTCAGTTTTATTTGTGATTATCAGAGGTATTTACAAGAAATCACTCCCACGTTAAATTTTCCTGAAATAAGCTAGATTAAGTTTTGCATATATGGCTAATCTAGTTTTGTCTGTTTGTGGGATTGTCAAGCCTTGTTTCCATTTTATTTTAGCAAGTAATATAAGCTGTATTTTTTTTTTACAGTCAATGCCTTTGTATCTGAATTCTAGTCTGTTTGATATCAGGAAATAACTCCTATGTTCTTATTGTCTTACTGTATTCTTATTGTTTATCGTGCCTTTGGCAATCCCTTTCTTTTTAGGCTTTCTGAATTACTTTATCTGAGATAGTATCTCCTACATACAACATTGGATTTTGCTTTGCAAAAATTCCATGTTTTATTAAATAGACATCTAAGCTGTTGTTATTTTGTCTTAAGGCAATGGGGTGTGAGAATTTGCAGGAGTCAAAGGATTATCAATTATGTGCAGTAGGAAGAACACTTTATTTTACCACATTGCATTGTTTCTATCCCTAGATAGATATTATGTGGTTGGTTTTAATTACATCACTTTAAGGGCCGAGCACATTTTTTAGTTTGCATCTTGAAGGAAAATAAGTACCAAAAGAATGTAAAAAAGGATTTGAAACACATTGTTCTAACTTTTATAAGAATATAATAAGGGGTTTAGAATAAGAGTGAATCTCAAAGGCTATAAAGTACATAAAATTTGAGAGATCAGGTCCTCCTTCCATATTCCCTCTTTACTCTCAGCAAATATTTGGGCAATCATTTTAACTCTCTAAGCCTCAGCTTCCTTACAGAGAAACTGGGGATAAAATTAGCCCTGCTACCATTCTTTCAGAATTCTCATAGCCATCAAAGTATCCATTTCCGTAATTCATCCTTTATAAGGTGCCATTCTCCGGCACAGCCTTGGTCATGCTGCTGATCTTATGAATCTCCTGTAATGGCGTTCCTTATCTTTATGTGTTTAAGTAATTAAAATATTCTTATCTATTAATAAATCCATACATGTTATACTTGGCAGTAGTCTGCTCTGTATCTCATATGATCTCTAGTCCTCTGTCAGTAACCACTCAAATTTTGTTTTAAGTTTTCGTGTGTGCACATTTGCCTTCCTTCCTCTAAGTACCATAAACATTTACTATTTTTTGGTTGATCAATTTGAAATGGTATATATTGCTTCTCCACAATTAAAAATGAAGATTAATTCCAATTGAACATCATCTTTCCTTTTCTTCCCAATACTTAAGAGAGATATATTTTATTCTTCCTACTTGTAACTTTAAGTCAAATGCTTATACATCAATTCTAGGCACAGCCAAACTTACTCTTTGTTCCCTGTCATTCCTTCTCACCACTTCTTCCTTAACTACATCCTCAACTTCTGTCAGCTCCACCTCATAGATATGGTTATGGCTGATACACTTCACAGGCTCCTCTGTTTCCATAATTGCTTATCTATAGAAAAGTCATAGAGGGGCCCCTGGGTGGCTCAGATGGTTAAGCATCTGCCTTCTGCTTGGGTCATGATTCCGGGGTCCTGGGATCAAGTCCCTCATCAGGCTCCCTGCTCAGTGGGGAGCCTGCTTCTTGCTCTGCACCTCTATCTCTGTGTCCCTCATGAATAAACAAATAAAATTTTTAAAACAGAACAAAAAAAGTCATAGAGAAAAATTAATTTTAAAAGATGAACTCAATTGAACAGTATTTATATTATTGTCTCATTTTTACATTGGCATTATACTCCAGTTACATTTTCTTTTCTGGATTCTAATATCATTATCCTTATGCTCCTCAAAGGAGCATGTACCCAGCATCAAAGTTAAAAAGACTGTTTTCATATAAAAATTCATCTTTGTAGCTTGATTCAATTTTGGACCATGAGTTTCTTGCATTTCTGTTTCTTTGTTGTGAGAAGTAATCTTCCAGTTTCTTTTCTGAGTTACTGTTTGACTAAATTTTACTCTTTTTGGAGATATTCTCTGAGGAGCTTCACCTTCTCCTCTAACTTGACCCCATTTAAGGCTGATATTCAACTAGTATATACCCATATAGCTGCATTCATTTTTAAGACAATGAAATATTTGTATATCAGAAGGAAGACATTTTAAATAATATCTGCATAAGTGATAAAATCAATTAGAACATAAGTTTGCATATAAATGCATTATTTCGAGTGGTGTCATAGGATGCTGTGATGACCATTGGTGATGGACCCTCCTTCTGTCATAACATCTGAGAAGCTACCTGCCAGTTGGGCCAGCAAGGCAATATAGCATTCTTTATAGCGCACTCTGAGTTAGGCTAGTCAGTTCTTTTTCATACTCTAAAGAATTCATACTTTGCATGTTAGCATCATAACTCTTACACAAAATTGTTAGTGAATTGCTTTGATATTTGTAAAAAGAATTAATAGTGAAATATTGATTAACATATAACACTGATTTCTTGCCTCCTGGATTAGTTACCATTTCATTTTGATGAGGGAAGAGAACACTGGCTGAAAAGAAAGCAGAAGCGGACACCAAGCAACCTCCCCTGCCCCCTGCCCCCACTCCTGGGTGGAACATGTATGACATTCTTCAGGAGGCTCCCAACCATTTTAATGTTAATGTCTTGCTGAAGGGGAAAAACAACCTTAATTTAACAATGGCAAGGCTCTGGTATCTTGTGGGTCTTCTTGAGCATATGAAAGTTCTTTTGAAAACTCCCTTTTTCCTTACCTTCCCCAACCCCATAGTATATAATCAGCCATCCCTCATAACCTCCGTGCAGCTGCTGTTTCTGCTCACGGGTTCTGCCCCGTGCTTTAATAAGCCACCATTTTGCACCAAAGATGTCTCAAGAATTCTGTTTGGTCATCAGCTCCAGATCTCACCCCACCAAATCTCACTTATATTCTAAACTTCACCAATTTCACTGTCTCATTATCCTCTTGTTTTTATAGACTAAACCTCAAGTCTATTTTTCATTTTAAAAAGAAGTGCAGATGACAAAATTCGAGTCCTTGCAATTCTGAAAATCAATTTACTGAGTGCTCAAACTTAATTGGTAGTTGGGTTGGCGTAGAATCATTGATCGAGTATCCTCTTTTCTCACACTCTGAAGGTATTACTTAATTTTTTAGAGTCCGTTGTAGCCAGTCTTCTTACTAGATATAGCTGTGTACCTACTATATTTTAGGTGCTGATGCTAATCTGATACTAATTGCTTTGTTAATGATGTCACTCAGTGGGCCCCTTCAAGGCAAATATTTTTACTCTGAGATACTTTCTTACATTACTTATTTAACAATTTTCTTCCTCTATTTTCTCACTTGTTTCTTTTAGTATTCCTAATTGTTGAAAGATGAAATGATGCTCTGTTTCTCATGATGCTATATTTCCTAATATTTTTGCTTTTTTCCAGTTTTTTCTTTCACATGCAGAGGAATATCTTCCATGTTATCTTCCCTGTTTTTCCATTTGGGGTATCATTACTTCTAATGGATAAAAATTGTTCATATTTTCAATGTTCCCTTTCTTCTGCACACTTACTTGTTTCCTGAATTTGAAACCAGGCAAAAAGGAATATTAGAAACATCCTGCTAAAATGTTTCAGGAATGCTTTTCTTATGCAAATTGCCTGCTTTTGTCTACCTTTTCATCTACCTTCCTCTTCCTTTTTAGTTTTTATTTTATGCCCCATCTAAGAGCTTTAGTTTCCTTTCCCTTCTCTGTGGAATTTCCTTACCTATTTTTTGTTTCTTTCTTGTTTCTGCTTGGAGGAATAATATGAAATCTGGAATAATGGTTATTGTAAAATGATCTTATCTTTTGCTTTTTATTTTCTAGAGTAACTTGCTAATAACTTAATAGCCTCTTCCTTTCCCTCCTGCCTCCTTTAAATTTGAGTGTGAATGAAATTTTGTGTGGACTTTTAGGCTTCCAGTGTTTCAATGTTGTTTTGCAAAACACTTAACAAAATTTTTTAGAAAGTGACCAAGATAAGGATGATTACATTTATAATATACAGAATTTAGGTAAACTCTGGAAACTTGGAAGCACAAAAATGAATATTGCTGATTTTAAATTAATTTTAGATCAAGAAAGGCATTTTCTACAGAAATCGCATTTAATTTCAGAAGTTTGAGAACTTTTTTAATTTAAATTCAATTAGCCAATGTATAGTACATCATTAGTTTCAGAGGTAGAGTTCAGGGAGTATCAGTCTTATATAACACCCAGTGCTCATCATGTCACATGCCCTCCCTAAGGCCCATCATCCAGTTACCCTTTCTTCCCATCCACTTCCCCTTCCCCAACCCTCAGTTTGTTTCCCAGAGTCAAGAGTCTTTCATGATTTGTCTACCTCTCTGATTTCTTCCCATTCAGTTTTCCCTCCCTTCCCCTATAATCCTCTGTGCTATTTCTTATAATCCACATATGAGTGAAACCATATGACAACTGTCGTTCTCTGATTGACTTATTTCACTTAGCATGATACCCTCCAGTTCTATCCACGCTGATGAGTTTGAAACATTTTTAACTCATAACATGATAGCTCTGAAAAATCTGAAGGAAGATCTATGCTTTCTAGAAAGCAACCTTACTAAATTGTATTTAATAATTCTACATATAACTTTTTGATTATTCTGGAAAAGTCATAATTACTCATTAATATTTTCTCAATTAAGAGTAGTTTATCTTACCTAAAAGATTTTTTTCTAGCTCTGTTTACATTAATCAGTATCACTATCTTGTGATAAAGTATGGTCAGAGAATCACTTGGGGAAAATAATAACCTTTTCTAATATAAGTTAGCTAAAATTGCTGTAAGTCCGAGTTACATACCTCATGTATGTAAAATACAAAATGACAAGTATTGTACCAGGCCTAGCTGAAGACTCAGTGCAGTCCACATCTTATCATTAGTTATGTCTATTAAATTGTGGCATTCAAATACCCACCCTTTCTTTCATCTAAAGCTATTGTTCATTTGATGGTCCTACAGTAATAGGTGAAATAAGTGAACAACAACAAAAAAATCTATTAGATAAGACAACAGCCTTCTGATTTGTCTGATTCACAGAGAATGTTAACAGAAAATTTCACAAGAAAGTAGTACATCAGTTGTGGCCTCAAGCGCCTCAGGACCCACCATAACTTGCCAAAGGTCATCCTAAAGAACACACATTACAACGCTACTGATAGTTCTTCATAGCCTGTTAAATAGAAGTGGTTACCTATTTCAACTGAGCCACAAATTCAATTCCCTTCAGTAATTTGAGATAAATTTCTTTAGTGCTCCCTTGTATTTTCCCCAGTCACTTTGTTATTTAGGACCAAGTGAACAGGAATAGTTTATATAGCTGAATGCCTGGACAAATTTAAAATGAGGCAATGTATGTGATTATTCCTCTTACCCATTTGTGATATTGTCTGGTCTACAAAAGATAATACTGTGACACTTAGAACCATGAGTTCTGCCACCAGATGAAAACTGCTCTAATCAGCGCCAGCACCGTATAGTGGGCCAATCATCCAAAACTCAGAAGGGACAGAAACACTTTCAACCCCAAGATCTTTGAAATGCGGTAGAGACATTTGCTAAAGATATTGGCCCCACTGCATTATTTCAGAAGAAAGTTGTTAAGGACAAGGCAAGTTTGTGACACTGTGATCTTTCGCACAGCAACTGAAGAACTTACAGCTGGAGCAGAGGAAAGGGGAGCAAGTAAAAAGACCCTGGCAATAATCAGCATTTATGTTTTGAAACTCAAAAACAAAATGTAATGTCTTTCTTCAGTGATAAAGTGAGATATTAAACTGCTGCTGCTCCTTTTCCTGCTCATTATCTGGGTTCAAAATAATTGTGCTTTTCGGTCAGATCTGTGGTATGATGAACTTAGAATTAGATGATTCCTTCAGATCTATGGCCAGATCTGTGGTATGATGAACTTAAAATTCCCATGTCTGCAGAGTCAGACATCCTGGCTTGTGTTCTGCTGAGGAATGCTTATCCTATTTTTAAAAAGTTTGTATACTTAGAGATCTTACCCCAAGATTTTGCTGATCATGATTCACAGCTAAAACTTCAACTAATGGTTACCTAACATCCAATAATCATATGAAAACCTGGACATGGGGTCTGTTCAAACTGATGTTCTGGATACAACATCAGTTCCGACACACTGACTGCATCAAGGGTTTCTGGCTCAATCACACTGACTAGGTTAGGTGCCCAAATAGGCCTGACCTGCTAGTTCATACCAAGCACCTGTCTAAGGATACCCTTCATCCATCTGACCAATTCAGCTCACAATTTTCATCTGCTTTCTTCTTGCAGTTATAAGAAAGTATGCTTTTCAATTATTCCAGGCTCTGAATACAAAAGCATCTAGGAACAACATTAAAAACAATGTCCATTTTTCTTTCTTTCTTTCCTTTCTTTCTTTCTTTCTTTCTTTCTTTCTTTCTTTCTTTCTTTCTTTCTTTCTTTTTAATGAAGGCTGCTGCTTACAGGACTCTGGCAAGCAGTGATGGGCTTAAGACTAATTCAGAGTATTTATTGATCTTTTAGAAATCCATCTTGGATGGATCACACATCCAAAGCATCACAAGGTTTTCTCCTATTTGAAACTAAACAGTGCCAGGGCACCTGAATGGCTCAGTTGGTTAAGCATCTGACTCTTGGTTTCAGCTCAGGTCATGATCTCAGGGTTGTGAGACTGAGCCCCACGTCAGGCTCAACGCTGAGCACAATGTCTGCTTGTGATTCTCTCTCTCCCTCTGCCCCTCCCCTGCTCATGCACCCCCCAAATAGATAAATTCTTAAAATAAATAAATAAACTTAACAGTATGTAAAGTATAAGAATTGTACATTTTGATAGAATCACCTTCCATAATTTGCAGTTAGTAATGGAAAAGTATATGAAACTATGTCAATTTTAATTACTGGGCTCAAATGTGATGTCTTAGAGAAATTATGTTGCCAGCTGTTTTTATAATGACCTATATTAGTGTACTCATTTGACTAATGACTGTAATGATCACTAGCTTGGTATAGTTTCTATTTAGTACAGGTGCTCAGGTAAATCAACTTGAGTGATAATTCCTCTGTGTTTACTGTAGCATCTCTTCATTTCTTTTTTGTAGAAGGAAATATAGGATACTTGGCATACCTCTGTCAGCCTCACAGTGGAACACTGACTGCTTTGCATGTAACATGTTTGATGATACATTTAACATGTTTGATAAATTTTGGCTGTGACAGTTATACTTTTATGATCCTATAAAATGAAAGGCCATTTTAGGAGGAAAGACAATTTGCTCTGAGAGAAAACAGACAAAATGTTTTTGTAAGGTCTCTTTTTTCTTTTTTCTGTTTCTGAGTGGGAATGGAAAAAGAAGCCTCCTGAACAGGTACTGTTCATATGATGCCACCACCATTAATCTGCTGGTTCTCAGACTCAGCTGTGGGCAGGCATATATTCTTTGAATCTAAGAACCTGTATCACCTAGTTGAGTACTGCTTTTCACAAAATACAGAGATAAAATGGCTTGTCTCCAATCTGATTTCCTCGGCAAAAGCATAAACACATGCCATAAATATTCAGAACTGACCTTCACGAGAAACCTCTATGAATTAATGCTTCTTATAGATGCTCTAAATTTAAAGATCAGGTGATTTATGGTAACACAAAAATACTAAACTCTGGTTAAACATTAGAAAGTCATTTATCAATTCTACTATACTTATTTTTCTTTCCCAACCTAAGAACAAATAACTTAGTGTCATGTTCTTATTCCAGCTTCTTTTCTACAGTAGGATTTCTAGGGCATCAACTTTTATTTCCACACATAGCAAGATTGCCTCTCACGGGGAATGAGACTTAAGCACGTCAAAAGTATTTTCTATAAAGTTTTTGTGACAAACCCTGTAATGGAAATTCTATTACTATAATAAGGATAACAAACACTTTCTAGTTGACAACTCTGATATATTAATAGGTAAATGAATTGTGATTTGGAATGCATTGACTTAAATCAGCTATAGATTTGACTTCTGCCTGCTGTGTCACAACACGTTATTTTCAAATAGTGTAAATGACTAAGAACAACTAAAAGCTTAAAAGGATTTATATCATGCAGTGTCAGGGAAAAAAGAGAACATGCTTAATGGCACATTAATTAATGCTGAATTAAAATTGAATTCTATGAGTTACAAATGCATCAGGGACTTGATTTTAATCTTTGCAACCACAATGGATAACATAAATTAATGACAGAGCAGAGAATGCTGTCAACTGTGTTATTCCATCTTACAGGAAAGCAACCGCTTATAAAAAAATTTCTCTGCAGGCAAAGTGGAACTCATAATTGACAGCAAAAGATCGAAAGGAAGACAGTGTCATAAGCTTTATGAAAGCATTCCAGAACTCTAAATTAGAAAAATCTTTTCTTCCACACTTTGACCTCACAGAGCCCATTGAATCCTGATTTTTGTGTCTGAAGTTCACTAACAGAAGGGTGCTAAAAAAAAAAAAAAAAAAGATGGAAATTTAGACAGTAGCCCCTTTCTCCAGCAGAGAATACACACATGCACACATAGGCAAATTGAAAACTTCTTAGAGGTATACTTTTAATAGCTTTCTTTGAGTGCCGTTGTGAGAAATTCTGACTTTCAGGACCCACTCTAAGGTCAAGCCCTCCTCAAGGACCAGATTCATCTCGCTGATTCCCGGAAGTCCTGACTTCTTTCATTTGATCCCATCAGCTCTTAAAGCCTAGTAGAAGCTGGCAAGGCATCTCTCCTTCCTGTGCGCAGGTTGCTGGATAGTAATTTGTCATCTTGTT
The DNA here is from genome assembly GCF_010015895.1 of Lontra canadensis. Classification (NCBI taxonomy): domain Eukaryota; kingdom Metazoa; phylum Chordata; class Mammalia; order Carnivora; family Mustelidae; genus Lontra; species Lontra canadensis. The sequence continues at coordinate 727,267 of NW_022631093.1, forward strand.
CTCTTTTCTCCACTTCCTTTGTATTTTCTTCTGAGAAGCTTCCTTGCCCCTGACCTGCCACAGGCTCATCCGGCGCCACTAGCGCCCCCCCATCCCCATTCCTCATTTTCATACAACCTGTGCCTGTGGCCAGATTTCTGTCCCCCACTGTGTGGTTATGTCTGATGGGGGCTTCCTGTCCTCCTCCTCCGTCTCTAACTCTCTTGAACAGACTTTTTTCAAGCTTAGGTTGATGTTAACTCTAATTACACAAGAGTATATCTGGAAATGAGAAGCAACTAATATGAAAATAAATGCTTGTGGGAAAGATGTGCAAATTCACTTGGAAATGTTAGGCAAATGTCAGTTTATTATTCTAAGTCGAAATGCAAATATAGCCCATCCTGATTTCACCTTCCCTTCCCATTACTAAAACTAAGTGAAATTATTGGGATGTTAATGGTTTTTCGGGCAGGTACTTTCCTCCTTCTGTGAAATAATCTAGGTCATTAAATCTATCAATAACTGCCGGTCACTTACACAGGTTTAAAGAAGGAGAAATATAGGCTTTTCTTCTACTACACAAATTGCATGGAGATACCTATATAATCGGGAGTATATGTATTCCTAGTGGTACCCTAGTGAATTAGGACAGAGATAGGCATTTGAACTTTGAAATGGAAAGGAGCAAGCTTCACATTCAACCTCTGTCTTTCACTGGTTTGAATTTAGGGTTTCATATGGTTAGCATCTTGTAAATATAAAACCAAAGTATGAGAAAAAGTCTTACAGAGAGGAAAATGTATATTCAATCTTAAAGAAATACTTGCCCCCAGTAAATTGGCTGTTCTCTAATCTGGAACAAATGTATATAGTTAAAGGAGCTTTCTCAATTTAAACTCACCACATAAAACTTGGAAAATATCATAGAAACTGATTATTCCTGGAACATATCCCAGGATATTACTTACTAAAGGCTTCCTAGGAAAATTCATTTTGATTTAGGCCTAAATCTTGGATCAGATACTTTTAACGGCTATGAATATATGCATTATTTACCAGGGTAGGGCTTTTTAGAAGTTGTTCATACATAAAATGTCCCATCCTTAATACATAAACCTGAACGAAAACTAAACCTGCAGGGTACTCATGACAATTCATGCAAAGTTAGAATTATGCAGAAAAGTGCGTCCTTGCATGCTAAAAATGGAAAACACTGTCCCTACCCAAGTCTCTGCTCCCTTATTAAGACAGTCAGCCTTCAGCAATAAAAAGCTTTCCCTCAAGAAATTTGGTATGCTTCATAAGCATCTGTACCTCATGTCCCTGAGGGCCAGTTTACTTTCCTAGTCTACCTTTCCCTTTTCCCTTCAAAGTCTCCACTCCACTTGATTACTTTCCCTTATTTTCCTTGGAATGTGACCATTTTTTCTGACTCTCCATTTTTCTCAGACCATATGGAGTGTTTCGTCATTAAAGACCTGACTATACTTTCCCTCTACCACAGAGCTTTGGCAGAATACCCCGGAGCTCCTTCCCTCAGCTGCATGGGTTGTCTCTTGGGTCTGTGTCAACTTCCTAGGCCTTTACCATTAATACATCAGTATTATGAGTTTTTGTTTGCTTAATTTGTTTGTTTGTTTTGCAGTAGTTTTTTACTCCATTTAGATGGCAAACTTCATAAAGTAGGCAATGACCCTGATTTTTTTTAATACCCCCTCCTTCTATTATAGTGCCTTGCCCATTATGTATACTGAGTAGATACTGGTGTTTTGAATGCGCCAATGAAGTGATTAAAGATACCCTGAACATTTCACATCAATGTTCTAATTCTTTGAGGCCAGCTTGGACTCTGCTTAAACTGAACTGTCAAATGAATAAATAAAATCTTAAAAAAAAAAAAAAAACTGAACTGTTAAGTATTTGACCCCACAGATAGACTGCTGCTCAAAGAATGGGCTGGAGACCCTGGCTGAAACATAATGTGTTTGTTGGTGGACCCTGCCCAGATGTGAAGTTAAGTCAGACTGTGAACAAACTATCCACTAAACACACTGTAGAGTTCAGCTGACCTTTTTTTTTTTTTTTTTAAGCAAGTCTTTCTCAATGAAGCAAGCATCAGTACACTTAACAAATACCAAGATAGGGGTTCTATTTTTATAGGAGGATAGCAGGCACCTTCTAGTTGACAATTCTGATATGTTAATGGGAAAATGAATTATGATTCATTTGATTTACATTTCAGCAGAAGCTCTTATGTCATGTTGGACCCATAACAAATAGTTTAGACCTGCTCCTTAAGCAGCACTGGTCACAGCTGATGTATTTTGTACTTTGCTGTGTATAGACTTTATGTTCTTAAATCTGTAATTTCCTTAAGTCTCAGTTTCTTCATCTACGAAATGAGGATAATCATGTATTCTGCACAGAAGTTTGATAAGGATTAAAATTTTGAAATGCGTGAAAAGCTTTTAGCCAAAGACCTGGTACCTGTTAGCTCTAAGTAATATTGCCTGTGACTGTTATTTAAGTCATACCTTATATACCACAAGCCATGGTAGCAGAATGCATCATTATAAAATCTTAACATATTTATTTATTATTATACTTAGGTATAAATATAATAAAAAGATAACATCTAAGTCCTCTGAATAAACCTTTAGGAAATCAAGAAACAGTTTCTTGTAGCAAGATACAAGGCCTCAGAAGATATAAGCAGGTTCTATCAAGACTTAAAAGGTTCCTCAAGAAAGAAATTCTGCCATGTGTAACAATACAGATGAACCTTGAGTACATTCCACTAAGTGAAATAAGCCAGTCACAGAAGGACAAATACTGCATGATTCCACTTAAACGAGGTGCCTAAAGAAGCCAAACTCAGAAGCAAAGAGTAGGATGGTGGATGCCACAGGCTAAAGGAAGATGGAAATGGGGAGTTGCTATTCAGAGAGCATCAAGTTTCAGTTGTGCAAGATGATTAAGGTCTAGATATCTGCTTTATGACGTAATTTAAAGCACTGTATGGAATGCTTAAAATTTTTTGTTTAAAAGGAAGACTTCATGTTAAGTCTCCTTGCCACAATTTTTTAAATATATAAATAACTATAGGCATGTTTATGCAGTACCTAAGGTTCAAAATAGATGAAACCATATTATGCATTGTAGAAATTCTAAGATTGATTTCTCTTTTTTATTTAATTTAGTTTTTTATTGAGGTATAACCAATATATAACATTATATTAGTTTCAGGTGTATAACATGATTTGCTATTTGAATGTATTGCAGATGATCAACACAGTAAATCCGTTAACATCTGTTAACATCCGTACATAGTTATAGATTTTTTTTCCTTGTAATAGGACTTTTAAAATCTACTCTTAGCAACTTTCAAATATGCAGACAGTACTATCAACTATAGTGACCATGCTGTACATTCCATCCCCATAACTTATTTATTTTATAACTGGAAATTTTTACCTTTTAACTTCCTTCACCCATTTGGCCCACCTGTCACCCCATGTCTCTGGCAACCAACAATCTGTTCTCTGAATCTGTGAGCTCATTTGGATTTGGGGGGTGAGGGGGTGGTAAACTACTTATTTATTTTAGATTACACATATTTTGCAGTATTTGTCTTTCCTAGGTGAGTTAGTTCACTTAGCAAAATACCCTCAGGGTCCATATTCTATTGTATATATACTACATTTTCCTTATCCATCCATTCATCAGTGGACACTTAGGCTGTTTCCATTTTGTGGCTGTTATAAACAGTGCAGCAATGAAGGAGGAAAGGAAACATATCTTTTTCATTTAGGGTTTCATTTTCTTTGGACAAATACCCAGAAGTGGGAGTGCTGGATCATATAGTGGTTCTATTTTTTATTTGGGTTGGTGGGGGTGACTTCCACGCTGTTTTCCATAGTGGCTATGCCAATTTACATTACCAACAGTGTACAGGGTTCCCTTTCTTCCACATACTTGCCAACACTTATTTCTTGTCTTTTTAATGCTAGCCATTCTAACATGTGCGAAGTGGTATCTCATTATGGTTTTGATTTGCATTTCCACGGCAATTAGTAATGTTGAGCATTTTTTCATGGGTGTTGGCCATCTGTATGTCTTCTTTGCAAAAATGTCTGTTTATATCCCCTGCCCATTTTTTAAATCAGATTGTATTTTTGCTATTAAGCTATATGAGTTCTTCATATATTTTGGATATTAACCCCTTGTCAGATACATGATTTTCAACTATTTTCTCCCATTCTGTAGGTTGCCTTTTCATTTTGTTAATGGTCTTCTTTGCTGAGCAGAAGCTTTTTAGTTTGATGTAGTCCCTCTTGCTTATTTTTTATTTTGTTCTCCTTGGTTTGGCCGTCAAATGCAGAAAGTCATTGCCAAAACCTCTGTCAAGGAGCTGACTGCCTGTATTTTCTTCTAAGAGTCTTTTGGTTTCAAGTTTACATTCAAGTCTTTAATCTATTTGAGGGTAATTTTTTTGTATAGTATAAGATAGTGGTTCAGTTTCATTCTTTCACATGTCATTGTCCCCTTTTCCCCACGCCATTTATTGAAGAGATTGTCCTTGTCCCATTGTATTAAGATTAATTTCTTAAAACAATTAATGAAACAGATGCCCAATATGTCTGTATGTCTGAGATTGCTGGGTGATCATTATGTCTCAGATTTTGGTATGTACAGACCAAATATACTATTTATAATCCCTATCAGTGTGGCCCGATTGGTTACTATGTAGGAAGTATCAAATATTTATTGAATACCTGTTCAATACTAGGCACTATTCTAGCACCTGGGAATTTAGCAATTAATGAAAGAGTCCTCAACCCCTGCACTCAAGGAACCATACTCTTGTCATTTTTGTATGTGCAGTGGTTTATCAAGGCCACAACAACACTGTGTTGAACTCATTAGTGTCCAAAATGTTTAGTTTGGGTTAGTTGAGGTTTGACTATGCCTTTGTATTTCCACCTGAAATTTCCTAGCACCTTTGCTGCTAGGCCTGGATGAAGGGTCCTTCTCCTTGGCTGGAGAGCACAGACAGTCGCTGCTAGGATGAAGATGGGGTGCAAGGTCAGGCTCCCACAGGGATTCACAGCCATGTCCCTGCTGGCTCAGTCACTCAGCTCAACGCAAAATAGCCCCTCACACCCAAGTCAAAAAAAATTTTTCTAATAAAATGTTTTTCTTAACTATTTCCTTTAGCCATTTCTAAACCATGTCTTCCCTCCTAAATATATACAGTATACTTAAGGATATAACTTTGATGCTCTAGGTATCAATTGATTTCATGAAGTGTTATTTAGCTATTTATGGTGATGAATTTGTGCACCGCCTCCTGAACATTATAAGAATCCTGCTCGGCCACACAGAGAGTAATCTGATGGGATGTTACGTCCATCGGTGAGATCAGCCTAGTTACTATGTAAAAGGGAAGATTGCTTTCTTTGCTAAAAACAGTACTTTTACGCTAATGGAATCCCTTGGATTTTTTAATCTATTCCCATGAAATCCCTAAAAAATAATATCTGGGAATATGTATTTTTATCTCCGTTTTACAAAACTGGAAATTTGATACACATGTATATACATACAGAGTTTCTCCCTCCATGCATATTAAATGATTATCTGGAACTACCGAAACATTTATTTTACAAGTCAACTGCAAATCAAACCCTAGGATCTGAGAACTTTTTAAAATTTGCCTATGTGGTTTCTGTTTGTTTTTAATGTTAAAATATTTAGATCAACTGCTGAAATGATTTTGTATGTTTTTCCTGTAAACTGAAATATTTTGGCTTATATAGATGTCATCTTTGCTAGTTTCCTTTTCTGTTCTTATTGAAACATATGCCACACAGGCACACTTAGGGTCTCCTCAAAAAAGATGCATAAGTGTCTGTGGGATGCATCAGAAAGTGTGGCAAAATTAGTATTAATGGACATCTTTGGTGACAGTTCAAGGAAACAAAATAAGTAAATTATTTTCATATGAGGTGTTATAGTAATGATAAATACTAATGATATTTACTTTCAGGATTCTGTGATAATCAGATTAAATGTCGTAAGACAGCAGAGAAATAGCAAAGAATGAAGTCTTTACTTTTACATTGGTAATTAGAGAAAATCAAATTCAGTGAGGTTTCAGGTGGAAAATTATAGTCCAGAGGCATTAGGGCAACGTTAAAGGAACAGGCTCCCCGGTCCTTCTCCTAGACTGCATACTAACAACTTGAATCCACTAAATTTTAATGTTTCTTTACTAAATGTTTCTTTATAAAAGCATAAAGAAAATAGGAGGTTATTTACAGCCACCGTTAAGGATTCTTTGATGCCTAGAGATAGACTCTAAACTCCTGCCTAGGGCCCTGGGTAATATCACACATATGAGAAGTGTGGGTATATGTTCTAGCATCACTTCAGAAACATGTGTCATCAAGTAAATCATGATGTGTGACATGTATGAAGATAGCTGCAGTCTGATGTGCTCAAGGATAAAGAGGAGCAGAGTGAGTCACCCCTGGATGATGAGTGGCTGAAAGGCCATTTGGAGGAAGGAGTGAGAGTGTGAATCATCTATGAGTGTCTTGGAAGAGTCACCACATGTCGCAGGAGACTCTAATTTTGAAACCTGGAATTTGACTGCTGCAGATGTTGGCATCTTTTAGCATTCACAGCGCACCACTGCTGGTTCTCACAAGTTAGGATTGACTTTAGTCATCTGTTCTCAATCCTGAGACTCATACTCAGGCACAGAGGATTCAAACCAAGTCTTCCACTGGGTCCTAGGTCCCTTCTTTTTTTCACTTCTGGAAAGTGCAGAAGAAAACCTTAGAAACACTTGCATACTGCTAGGAAGGTATCAGCAAATTTGGAGGAATAATAATTCTTTTTTTTTACCTTAAATTTTTATTTAAATCTAGTTAGTTTGTATACAGTGCGATATTGGTTTCTGGAGTAGAATTCAGTGATTCATCACTTACAGACAACACCCAATGCTCAACATGACAAGTGCCCTCCTTAATACCCATCCTCCACGTAGCCCATCCCCTACCCACCTCCCTCCATCAACCCTCAGTTTGTTCTCTATCTTCAAGAGTCTCATGGTTTGTTTCCCTCTCTTTCTTATTTCCCCCCCTCAACGTGTTCATCTGTTTTGTTTCTTAAATTCCACATGTAAGTGAAATCACATGGTATTTGTCTTTCTCTCACTGACTTATTTCACTTAGTGTAATACACTCTAGCTCCATTCGCCTCGCAGTGAATGGGAAGATTTCATTCTTTTTGATGGCTGAGTAATATTCCATTATATATATATGCACACACACACACACACACACCACACCCACCTTTATCCATTCATCAGTTGATGGACATTTGGGCTCTTTCCATAGTTTGGCTCTTGTTGATAATGCTGCTAGAAAAAACAATAATTCTTTCTTTTTTTTAAGATTTATTTATTTATTTGAGAGAACAGAGCACAGGAAGGAGGGACAGTGGGCTAGGGCAATAGACTGTTAAACAGACTCTATCCTGAGCACAGAGCTTGCTGCAGGGCTCAATCTCACAACCCTGAGATCACAACCTGAGCAAAAACCGAGTCAGATGCTTAACTAACTGTATCACCCAGACACCCTGGAAGAATAATAATTCTTAAACATAATCTTATAACATACTGATCTAGCTAGATCCAGTTGTAGAGTATATCACAAAATTAATTCTGACTAATATATTCAAGTGTCTCAGTAATCCCACTTATGTGTGAAATGGCACATTATTATCTTTACGCTACTGGTTTGTGCCCCATTACCCCATCCCACCTCCCATCCCAACTGCAGAATATTTATCTCTATATCCCAGCTACCTACACTATCTTCTCTGTTGTTCCTGGGATCTTGAGAGTAATTTTCTTCTCTTTCTTTTTTTCTAAGAGTACTTTTCATATGCTCAAGAACAGTGGCTTCATGCATTCCTCTCAATGGCCACCCCTCTCCCTGCCTAAGGACATTTTTCTCAGTGCTCCCACTCCCCAGGTACTGATCATCTGCTACTTTATTGCTTTTTCTCTGTATATGAAGTTGTCTTGCTTTTGTTTCAGAGATGAAGGAGTAACTACTCCCTAGTTAAAGTTAAGCTTGGTCCCAGACTTTCAGAGTCACAGGTCTTGGAACCTAAGACTTTTATGAAAAATCCCCTTCACTTTCTGCTTGCTGTGTTGTCTGTGGGAATCAGGCCTAGTGCCCAGGACTAGGGCACCCCATTGGTCTTCTCCACGGGCCTGGCTTCCCTTTCTCTGATGTGTCATCCACACACTAACAGATTCTACCCAGAGGCCCTCTTACACCATGATTATCAACTGAAACCCAAGTTGGACCTAGGTGTGATACCCAACTGTCAGTCCAACATAATGAGGTGACATCACTAAGTTTATAGCAGGATGCAAACATTTGTAGAGGTGTGTGGGTGGTGGTATAGTTGGTTAAGTGTCCGACTCTTGGTTTCAGCTCAGGTCCTGATCTCAAGGTCATGAGATCAACCCCTGTGTGGGACTCCCTGCTCAGTGCAGAGTCTGCTTAAGATTCTCTCTCCCTCTGCCTCTTCCCCCACTTTAATTAATTAATTAATTAATTTTCTTTTATTTTTTAAGGATGCAAAAATCTTTAGAGCCATGTGGACCAATAAGCTATTGATGTGGCTGGGGATTAGGCAAGGGTAGAATGAGTGGTAAAGAGGAATGATAAAATATGAGGCAAGAAAATTAATTAATTTGGGGCAAAACCATTAAGACTTTCAACACTGCTCTGTGTTTGAATATTACTTGATAGATTTAATGGAAATCATTAGAAGTTTTTAATATAAGTAAGTAACATGTTTAGTTCTGTTTTTTGAAAGATGTCCTTGGCAGCAGTGTGAGATCAAGGGACATTCTGTTAGACTAATGCAGTAGTGCAATTAAAAAATAATGAAAGCTTGGTAAAAGACATACTTGTATTAATAAGAATGCTAGAGTATTTATTGTTTACTACCTGGTAGGTACCAAGCTGTAACCTAGGGGGGAAAAATGAAGTGGTTAAAAGCATGAACTCTTCAGTCAGACTATTTGGGTTTGAATCCTGACTGTACATTTACTATTCATGTGACCTTCAATGAGTTATTTAACCTCTGTTTTCCAGTTTGCTTCTCTATCAAATGAAAGGAATAATAGGACCTGTCTCATAAGTTGTTGTGATAATTAAGGGTAATATATAGATAGAGAGATCTAGATCTAGATCTCTCTCTCTCTCTCTCTCTCTATATATATATATATATATATAGAATATGCCTGACACATAGCCTTATTCTTTATTCTTATTTTTATTAGTATCATTATTTCCCAAGATCTGTCGCTTATAAACTGTGGAACTGCAGTTTAAATTTTGGTTTAAGTCCCTATTCTTAAAATACTGTGCTATACAGAAGGACATATCAGAGTGAGAATTAGAGAAGTAACATAAACAAAATATAAAAGATAAGAATAACTCAAGCTTTCTTATTTGGATAGCTTTCCAGAAGAGAAGGGAAAATGAAAAAACAAGGGAAGAAAAACTTTCTTGAAGAAGGGATTATTTAACAATGTCATATGCAGTGCCATATGGCAAGCTCAATTAGTGCTAACAAGTGACTAGATTTCCAAAAGGGATAGATGAGGAGAGAAGTAAGTATCCTTGATCAAAGAATCACGTTCATCTAACTCACAAGTTAAAACTTCCTGGCAAGGCACTGCTTTGGTCAGTGAACATGGAAATTCTTACCTAGCAAATGGAATAAAATGTTGTCCCAGTGATAATGATAGATCATTAACAGTTATCCTCTTTGCTTTGGAGGAAATACCTATCTGTCTTCAATGCAGTGAAATTCCAATTTTGTGATTCTCATTTTTTTTACATAGAACCCCAACATTTTTGTATGCTTGGGATCTGCCCAGGCAAATAAGTGGACCTCAGAAAAACATTGGTCAACAGAGTTGATAGATTTATTTATAAGGTTTTTAAAAAAATAAGCTTTAGGGGGTGCCTGGATGGCTCAGTTGGTTGGGCGACTGCCTTCGGCTCAGGTCATGATCCCGGACTTCCAGGATCGAGTCCCGCATCAGGCTCCCGGCTCCTTGGGAAGTCTGCTTCTCCGTCTGACCTTCTCTCTCATGCTCTCTCTCACTCATTCTCTCTCAAATAAATAAACAAAATCTTAAAATAATAATAATAATAATAAGCTTTAGGGTACCTGGGTGGCTCAGTCATTAAGCATCTGTCTTAGATCAGGTCATGGTCTAAGGGTCCTGAGATTGAGCCCTACATCAGGCTCCCTGCTCAGTGGGAGGCTTGCTTCTCCCTCTCCCACTCCTGCTGCTCGCGTTCCTGCTCTCGCTGTCTCCCTATCTGTCAAATAAATAAATAAAATCTTTAAAAATAATAGTAAATAAAAACAAAAAATAAGCTTTGGCATCAATAGCATAAGGATGCAAAACTAGAGTTTGATTTTCTCTCTTTTAAAATGAGAACAATTTGTTTGGATTATTGGTCTACTCCTAATAGGAGACTGTAAAAGCTTTTCCTTTACCTTTTGACTAATTGACTTACAAGACCCAACATAATCTGTGTCTTAGAATTATTTACTGTTCTTTAGGTTGATGTTCTCATATCTTTGATGATTTAAGAGAACCAAATCTTCATAATTTTGAAGGAGTTAAAGTATATTTTTTATGATCATGTTACCTCTAATATTTACTTTTTAAATCTTTTATTGTCATTTGGATCACCATGTGGTTAAATACTGTTTCTTAGTGGCTCATGGTTTTATTTACCAAGTGTTCAAACTTGACAACTTTCGATATTTTTTTCCTTCATGAAGTAAAATCCTAAAGGAAATCTTTTTTTCTTTTACCTACTTATTGCGGTATGATTGGCATATGAAAAGTGTATACTTAATGTGTACAACTTGATGAATTTGGAGATAAGTATACATTTGTGAAACCAGCACCCAATCTATGCCATACACATAACCATCACCCTTAAAAGTTTTCCTCTGGCCCTCTTTATTTTATTTCATTTAGTATTTTATTTTATCTTATTTATTTATTTTATTATGATTGTTTTGATGACAAAACACTTAACATAAGATCTGTCCTCTTAGAAAAATTCTAAGTATATAATAAAGTATTGTTAACCATGGACATTATGCTATCTAATAGACCTCTAGGATTTATTTGCATAATTATAACATTGAACCCTTTGAGTAATACCTCCCATTTCCCCACTCCTGCTCCACTCCCTCCAGCAAACACTATTCTACACTCTGCTTCTATGAGTGACTATTTTAGAGTCCTCATATAAGTGGTATCATGTAGTATTTGTCCTTCTGTATCTGGCTTATTTCACTTAGCATAATGTCCTTTAGTTCATTCATACTGTTGCAAATGACAGGATTTCCTTTTCTAATGGATGAATAATGTTCTGTTGTATGTGTACACATTTTCTTTAGCCATTCATCTATTAGTGTACATTTAGGTTCCTTCCAGGTCGTGGCTATTGTGAATAATGCTGCAGTGAACATGAGAGTGCAGATTACCTCTTTGAAATCCTGTTTCAAGGGCACATGGGTGGCTAAGGCAGTTGAGCATCCAACTCTTGGTTTTAGCTCGGGTCATGATCTCGGGGTTGTGAGATTGAGCCACTCAGCAGGAAGTCTGCTTGAGATTGTCTCTCTCCCCTTCTCTGTACCCCCCCAAAAATAAATAAATAAATCTTAAGAAAAAGAAAGGAAAGGGAATGGAAGGGAAGGACAGGAAAGGAAAGGAAAAAGGAAAAGGAACGGAATCTTGGTTTTGTTTCTTTCAATATATACCTAGAAGTGAGAATGCTGGATCATATGGTAGTTTCTATTTTTAATTTTTTCAGGAACCTCCAAACTGTTTTCCACAGTGGCTGCACCAGTTTACATTCCCAACAACCAAACTGCCTTGCCCAATTGCACCACTTTTGTAATGAACTCTCATCAGATCTTCAGCCATAGGCATTTTAAATCTTTTGTTATCCACAGATAGTTTGTTTTACTCTGATCCTTCTCTGAAATCACTCAATTAGCTGTTGATCAGAATTCTTTGTCTTCACTGTTAAGAGACTGCTTATTAGATGCATGGAAAGGACTGTGTCAGGTACTCTGAAGCACAGATTTCTGAGGACATTGCTTAATAACTTTAAGATGGTACCACTGGACTGAGTCAGAATTACTGTAATTCTGGTGGAGATATTGATGGGTTCATGAGACTGCTAACCCATGATCAAGCCAGACAGGAAATAATTACATAGCACCGAATGGACTGATGGATGATTATGGGTTTTCTTTGGAATATTGCTGATGTTTTAATGTTCAACTTTCTGGATATAAGGAACTCCTTTCTTTTCTCTTAAGTTATCTATAACTCATGACAACTTAGCACACAATGTTTTTGTTTATACAGAAATAAACAAAATAAATGTTTTGTTAACAGAAATAAAAAAATTATCTTTTTCTCACTGCCTCACTCCTCCAGAATTCAGAAACTCTTAATGAGCATACTTAATTTCATTGCAATACAATTATTTTCATTGGTTCAGTAAGAATCTGTCTTCCTTATAACCGGACATAATTAGAAACATTGGCTATATAACCAGGGCTTTAACTGAAATGTCAGATTTGAGAATGATGTGCCTGGAATCAAATATGACCAGAGAGTTTTAAGGAAGTTAAGGTTGACGTTACGGAGTCCATACAAAGCTCTCTCAGGAAAACTGGCCTGGTATCTGGCCTGCAGGGTTACTCACTTATAGGTGAGTAAAAAGGTCACTTCCTGGCAGACACAGGCATTTGAGGGTGTTTTGGGAACTTCAGGAAGAGAGGAATTCACCTAAATCTATAAATACTAAAGCTGAAATCTGGTGGCAAATTCTTGGCTTGGATCTCTTAAGAAAACTTCGTAAATTTTAAAAGGTCTATGTAATCTATTACCATTTTTGCCATACAAACACAAATAATCAAACCAGACTTATTCTGGTACATAATCTTACTTTGATTATCTTTGATTGACAGAGCATAAACTGTAGAGAGGAATCTTATGTTTCAGTAGACAACTGTAGTGCAACCTTGTAGGTTTTCAAATTTGAGTCCTGTTGATTGTCTTAGAGTGATTTTTCACCTCAGTACAAACTGCATGGTTTTGTTACCTACCTATATATTACATTCAGTCCTGTTACTGTGCACAAACTGTCAATTCTTACCAAATTTAAAATTTTTGCAACTTCCTTCAGTAGGTGACTACAACTTTATACACTTACACTTCCAACTTTTTCTGGACCTCTTGATTTGGCATCACTGAAAACTAAAACCTGACTGACTGCCTAGATCCTTATTGGGACTCTTCATTGTTTCATAGCTGGCCTTTTCACCTGTGCTCTGAAGAAGTCCTGCAAGCTGAAGCTGGATTGCTTGAAGCTTATACCAGAGCTAATCATGTAAAGGCACCTTTCGTACCTGGAGCGGCTGCTCTGTGAGCCACTCATTGGAACTTCCATTCTCTGCTGCAAGAAATAGGCTATGGACAGTCTTACCAAAACCTCTCTGATGTTTGTGTCACATCAAAAACATTCAGACTGTAAGCCAGGAAATCCATTGGGTTACCACTGCCATTCTTACTCCACCATCTAAACACATTTCAAGTTCAGTGTCTAGGGATCTTCTCAGCAAGATTTTCTCAGCTCTCGTCTTAGAAATTGAGTTTAAGTTCTGCTCCAACCACTAATCTTTGTTTTTCTTTTTGTTTCAATAGGAATCCCCCTCATTAAATGCCCAGTTGCTTGTACCATCCAGCACAAACTTTCTATTGCTACATCTCAGCAGATAGTTTAGTCCTTCAGCAACAGAAATGTTCTTAAAAAGCATGGACTACAGGATGCCTGGGTGGCTCAGTTACTTAAGTGTCTGCCTTTAGCTCAGGTCATGATCCCAGGGTCCTAGGATCGAGTCCCACATTGGGCTCCTTGCTCAGCAGGGAGGCTGCTTCTCCCTCTGCCCGTCCTCCTGCTTATGCTCATGCTCGCTCGCTCGCTCTCTCTCTCTCTGATAAATAGATGAATAAAATCTTAAAAAAAAAAAAAAAAGCATGGACTAGCTTTCCTAAGTTGTTCAATGAGGAAATTGGTTACCCTGAATGAAAGAGGGGACTGATCAAGATGATCTTACCATTCCCCTCAGCTTGACCAAACCTTAGGCAGGTTCCTTTCTGTCTCTCCATCTCTGACCTGTCTTTCCTCTAGTGTCTACTTCATTTAAACTATTCACTATCTCTGTAAGATGTAAATATTTTTAAAAGTTTCTTCTCGGGGGGTGCCTGGATGGCTCATTTGGTTAGGTGTCCAACTCTTGGTTTTGGACCAAGTCATGTACTCAGGGTCATGAGATAGAGCTCTGCGTCAGGCTCCACACTCACTATAGAGTCTGTTTGGGATTCTCTCCCTCTCCCTCTACTCCTCCCTCTCTCCACCCCCATAAATATTTTTTGAAAAATAAAAGTAAATAAATAAATAAAAGCCTCTTGTCAGTGTTGCAATCCAGGACTTTCTCAAGGACCTGGGAACCATCACTTTTGACATGTAATCATCAGTGAAGATAGCACCCTTATCTTCCAGGTTCTGTGAGAGAATAGAAGCCTAACTTCTGTGGGTGCTTTGACCCAAGTTATAAAACTACCTCCTGTGATAAGGTTAGGAAAAAGATTATTCTTCCTTTGGGTATGGTCGGTTGGCAAAGACAGATAACCTGTGTTCTCCTTCTCGCCCCAGCATCAACCCTTCTGCCCTTTGTTTCAGTAGTGTTCAGACCAGTTTTGTTTTGTTTTGTTTTTTCCATATTGGTAATACCTTTGAAAAAAGTTTTCCTGGCCTCTCTAACTTGGTCAGTTTTTGCTTTGACAATATGCAACCCTTGAAACCTTTCAATTGTCCTCAGGTAACTTTAGATGTTATACCAAATATGTAAATTGTTTTGGACCTACACATCTAAGATTTAAAATTACACAAACTACAGGCAATAAACATGTTTAATTTTTTAAAAATATGGCTCACAATGCAGGTAAATATTTTTTCATTTACCTGTGGTTCCATATTACCAGATAGATTGCTGTTTTGCAATCCTGGCAGGATTTTTTGCGATTTCACCAAAAGTATTTGTAAACTGCCCTGTTCCCTGAG
Source organism: Lontra canadensis (assembly GCF_010015895.1). Classification (NCBI taxonomy): domain Eukaryota; kingdom Metazoa; phylum Chordata; class Mammalia; order Carnivora; family Mustelidae; genus Lontra; species Lontra canadensis. The sequence continues at coordinate 742,521 of NW_022631093.1, forward strand.
GTAATGATGTTAGGATTTCTGAAACCCAGATTGCTGCTCCCTCATGAGCAGTAGGACCCACCTGTATCCCTGAAAGTCTTATTGAAGCTTTGGCTTTGATCACCTACCCAGACTTCTATCATGGCTAGTTACAAAGGCACATATTTTAAGCCCTGACTATTCCTTTTACTCCTTACTTTAAAACTTAACCTGGGGCACCTGGATGGCTCAGTCAATTAACCATCTGACTTAACGATTTTAACTCAGGTCATGATCTTCAAATTGTGGGATTGAGCCCCAAGTCAGGCTCCGTGCTCGGAGTGGGGTCTGCTCCAGATTCTCTCTTCCTCCCCTCGGCCCTTCCCCCTCCTCACACTCTCTCTGTCTCTCTGAAATAAATAAAAATAAAATCTTTAAAGCTTCACCTAAGGAAGATTCATGAAATCAGCTTCATTCACACCAGCAAAATATAAAAGATAAGGGATAGGGCAAGTAGAATGATGCAAGAGAGAACAGTGGGGGAATGTATACCCTATAGAGGAATAAGTTTGGCTAAAAAAACTTAGTTTTTTTCCACTCCTTGGTAAAAGTTTTATGTCTCCTTCCCGTTAACACCTAGGAATAATTTCTCTTTCTTAGAGGTGAAGACTTTGATTCTGTAAAATGTGTCATGAATAATATTTGAACAATTTTCCATAAGAAATTTTTTCTAAAACTTCCATAATAATAATAGTAATATTCATTGCCTGTTTTTAGTTTTGTTCTGTTCTTTAATGCTTAATTTTTCTACCCTTACTTACACCCTTTTAAATTTTTTACTTGCTCTACTCCGTCTTCTGAATGCAAGAGTTTTAACTTTTCTTAGTCATATTAATTGAGTCCTAAAATTTAAAATATATTTTTCTTAAATGTTACCTAGGATAAATATAAATTTAGTATTCCCACAGGTTTTCAAAGGAAAGACTACATAATGAATGCTTGAAAGAATTAGAGAATAGTGAAGCCAGAAATGCCATTCTAATAAAGATAGAAAGGCAGCTGCAGTGATTCATTCCTCTGAAGCTGGACGTCCTCACAGAATTCAGCAGTTGTTGAGAGAGAATCCTGAAAGGTCTGGTTTTGTGTTCTTTGTGGCATTATTTCTTAAACTGCACAAACTACATAAGCAATTATTTATTGCTTCTTTGCAGCCATTTTCTTCACAGTCGACTTGTCTGATAATTTCATGAGTCAATGCATTTTTTAATTTTTTTTAAGAATTTATTTATTCATTTGACAGAGAGAGAGAGGTAAAGCAGGGAAAGCAACAGGCAGAGTAAGAGGGAGAAGCAGGCTGTCTGCCAAGCAGGGAGCTGGATGCGGGACTCAATCCCAGGACCCTGGAATTATGACCTGAGCTGGAGGCAGACGTTTAATGAACTGAGCCACCCAGGTGTCCCAGACTCAAAGCATTTTAATGGCTTTTCATGGCTTATACTCTAAAAAGTAAAGCTATGCATTTCCATTTTGAAATAAAGGACATGCTTTGAGAAATATTTAAAGGAAGAAGCAAAACCAAATGATTTTTCATTAATTAGCACACTACTTTTTTTTCTAAACTCACTTGATCTCAATCTCTCCCTACCTCCTCTCCTATTTTCTTGTAATACCCATTTATACCCTGCAGTTAAGTTATTCTAAAGAACACACTTCTGGAATGGCTAAAATCAAAAACTTAAGAAACAACAAGTGTTGACAAGGATGTGGAGAAAAAGGAACCCTCATACACATTCCATTGGTGGGAATGCAAACTGCAGCCAATCTATAAAACAGTATGGAGTTTCCTCAAAAAATTAAAAATAGAAATACCCTTTGATCCAGTAATCACACTACTGGGTATTTACCCAAAGAACTGAAAAATGCTAATTTGAAGGGATATATGTATATACCACTCTGTTTTTTGAAGCACGATTTACAATAACCAAACTATGGAAGCATCTCAAGTGTCCATCAACAAATGAATGGAAAACAAGTGGTGTATATATACACAATAGAATATTATTCAGCCATAAAAAAGAATGAAATCTTGCCATTTGCAACAACATGGATGGATTAATGCTAAGGTAAATAAGTCAGTCAGAGAAAGGTAAATACCATATGATTTCACTCATATGTGGAATTGAAGAAACAAAACAAAGTGAAAAAAAGAGAGGGACAAACCAAGAAACAGACTGTTAACTCCAGAGAATAATCTGATGGTTACCAGAAGAGAGGTGGGTGGGCAGATTAAAATAGGTGATGGGAATTAGTGCACTTCTCTATTTTTTTTCTTTTATTGACATATAATTATTTGTCTCAGGGGTACAGGTCTGTGATTCATCAGTCTTACACAATTCACAGCACTCACCATAGCTCATATCCTCCCCAGTGTCCACCACCCAGCCAACCCACCCCTCCCCACCCCTCCATTCCAGCAACCCTCAGTTTGTTTCCTGAGATTAAGAGTCTCTTATGGTTAGTCATCCTCTCTGGTTTTGTCTTGTTTCATTTCTCCCTCCTTTCCCCTATGATCCTCTGTGTTGTTTCTCAAATTCCTCATATCAGTAAGATCATATGATAATTGTCTTTCTCTGATTGACTAATTTCACTTAGCATAATACCCACTAATTCCATCCAGGTCCTTGCAAATGGCAAGATTTCTTTTTTTTGATGGCTGCATAATATTCCATTGTATATATATACTACTTCTTCTTTATCCATTCACCTGTTGATGAACATCTAGACTCTTTCTGTAGTTTGGCTATTGTGGACACTGCTGCTATAAACATTCAGGTGCACGTGCCCCTTCGGATCACTATATTTCTATCTTTTGGGTAAATACCCAGTAGTGCAATTGACGGGTCTTAGGGTAGCTCTGTTTTCAAATTTCTGAGGAACCTCCATGCTGTTTTCCAGAGTGGTTGCACCAGCTTGCATTCCCACCAACAGTGTAGGAGGGTTGCCCTTTCTCCCCATCCTCAACAACATCTATCATTTCCTAACTGGTTCATTTCAGCCATTCTGACTGGTGTGAGGTGGTATCTCACTGTGGTTTTGATTTATATTTCCCTGATAGTGCACTACTCTTGATCAGCACTGAGTAATGTACAGAACTGTTGAATCATTATATTGTGTATCTGAAACTAATACAGCACTGTATTTAGCCACACTGGAATTAAAATAAATAGATAAATAAATAAGCAAACACAACAATAAAAAAAATAAAAAGTTTTTGGAAATAGTGAATTAGATAGGCTCGGTCAAAAAATAAAATGGCCTTTAAAAATATGTTAAAATATGTAATTTAAGTTTAAAATTGTATGCCACATGACAACATTTCAGCAGGGGTAGTAAAGAGAAGCAAACACACTGCATTTGTTCTCTAGCTCTGACTGAATCTTCAGGGCATGTGTACTTCACTGGGTGACTGAAAATTCAGAATTAGGTCCTCAACATTGTATGTTAAGTTGTTTAATTTCATCAGTTGTATTCCTGCTCTGTGAAAATTAGTCACTTGGCCAAACTAATGAGATCTCAGTTTATAAAAGATTTATTAATCTTAACTGATGATACATCTTTCTACCTTACAGAAGTCTTTTATATAATACATTTCCAGCAATGTTTCTTTTATCCTTGATAGGAGGATTTCTCTGTTGAAGGATCTGTCAGAGATTTCGATTTCATTGATTGTACTGTGATTTTCCAGGAGAAAGAGCATTTAATGATAGGAGTTTTACGGGATAGACTAGAAAATGTCTTCTGACAACACTTGGCAGTTAAAGAAGGCACCAAAGCAGACCTTTCTTCTCATCTTTGACAGCGGAATATAACCTGAAGTCAGAGACCTAATTAGAAAACAGAAAGTAGAATGGGAATCAGTCCTACAAAACCTGGCAAGATATCTTGAAAGAGCTCCAGAATAAAACAAGCCCTTAGCAAATAAACTTACATGGCCCACAGATACAGAAGGGGGGTAGCCCACTTCCTAACAGACCACTTATTAACAAGAACACTTGTAAATATTATAAATAAAAAGAATACTAGCAAAAAGCATTAATCTGTCTCACAGAAGAAACTGGAGACAAAAAAAAAAAAAATCCCTCAATTCAGATCAACAAGAATGCTCTGAACATGGATAAAGCACCCAGGTCACGGCCTTCACCTTAAATACTCAAAGTGAAATAACTATAAATATAGATGGTAATTTTCATCAGTCCGAGGTAGATACTACCAGTATTCTTTCTACATTTAAACCTGCCATCTTTACTCAATCTCTTCCTTGGACTAAACATGCCACAGAGATTGTAGGCATTTTTAAATAATCCACAGACTCCCTTTTCCTAGTCCTTGACTGTGATTCCTGGGCCCTTGACTAAAAAATATTTCTTCCAGCTCTGCAACACCACTCCTTTAGTAGGGAGAGACTTGCTTTGCAAAAAAATGGGACCATACCATTTAATGTCCACCAAAGAGAATATTTCTAGAGATTCGTAGGGACTCTTGTATTCATAATCAAGGGTAGGTGCTCTGGATCTACCTTTATCTTCTCAATTCTATTTGAGTGCTGTTTTTGTCCATCCATAATGACCCTATTTCTCTTTTTCTTTCCTCTCTGTGACAATTGTTAGGTTAGAGCAAACTTACTGTGATGCCATTTTTAGATTGTCCCAAACAGTAGCCAGTACCCTTAATCTTTTTTTTTTTTAAGATTTTATTTATTTATTTGACAGAGAGGGAGAGAGAGAGCATGCACATGAGCAGGGGCAGGGGGAGAGGGAGAAGTAGGCTCCCCATCCAGCAGCGAGCCTGATGTGGGACTTGATCCAAGGATCCTGGGATCATGACCTGAGCCAAAAGCAGTCGCTCAACCGACTGAACCACCCAGGCGTCCCCAGTACCCTTAATCTTACCAACTGCTGGATGTGCCATCCATTGCCAGACCTCCGTGATAAAAACCTCTAGGCAGGGGCACCTGGGTGGCTCAGTGGGTTAAGCCTCTGCCTTCTGCTCGGGTCATGATCTCGGGGTTCTGGGATCGAGCCCCGCATCTGGCTCTCTGCTCAGCGGGGAGCCTGCTTCCCCCCCCTCTGCCTGCTGCTCTTCCTACTTGTGATCTCTCTCTGTGTGTCAAATAAATAAATAAAATATAAAAAAAAAAATCCTCTAAGCAATTCAGGTCTCATCATATGAGACACAGAGAATTACAGCCGATGGCATTTCCGCCGTACCTATATGGACAAATGACCTTAAAAATCAACCTGTGACTTTGGTGGCTCTCCCTTCCCCGGAAAAAAACTAATTACAATTGATCAATTAGAGGTGATTTTAAATCTGAATTCCACAACATCCATTAGATAAGGGGCCAAAAAATTGCCACTTAGAAGACACTAACAGAGATCCAAATACGTAACCAAGCTAATGCAAGGTGTTGGTGCTGGCTTCCTTTTAGACAACTTCTTTTTTCCTGTGCCCTTACCAGTTACCTACTTCTTTTACAACCAGAACTTGTGGTCTGTTTTGCTATAAGATGTCATGCACTTTAGGAATAGTATTCTGAAATATCATTCTGTAAATCATGCAAGTGGGAAGTTCCAACTTATACAAACCTCCAAAATGCGGCTGCCTTTGATTATTTAGGTACTCAACCTGGAAGCATCACTGGCTGAGTGTTTATACAATCTCACCCAATGGTGAGAATGTTACAAATAAAAAAGACTAAAAGAGGGGCGCCTGGGTGGGTCAGGTGGCTGAGCCTTCAACTCTTGGTTTCAGCTCAGGTCATGATCTTGGGGTCCAAGGAATGAGCCCCATTTCGGGCTCCCGGCTAAATTTGGAGTCTGCTTCTCTCCCTTTCCCCCTTCCCCAACTTGTGCTCTTTCTCTCTCAAATAAGTGAATCTTTAAAAAAAAAAAAAAAAAAGAGAGAGAGAGAGAGACTGAAAGGAACTTATCACTAACTCTGACAGAAGTTATTAATGGTACCACCTCTTTCTTAGGTGGGCTACAGATCATTCTCAATTTACTCTAAGTTTCTCGTTGACTAGTCATGGTAGCATCTCTGAAATTGCTAATATATCTCTGACAGTTCCTCAGTTAGGAGCTTACTCTACCATGCCAAAGGAAGACACTGCTGGAATAGATATGGTGGTATCTATCTAATAGAGTGGTCTAGATTGAAAATTTTTCTATATGGTTGTCAATTATATACCTGAAATTTGGGGGAAAGAGCATTCTTTCCTCACTGCACAAGAATGACACCACATATAGACTAAATAACTCTGTATGTGTTTGTCTATATCTAAGTTTTTTATTTGGCTTCTTATTGTCTTCCATTGATCTATTTATCAATCCTTATTTAATATCACACAGTCCTATTTTCTGTATCTTTGCAATAAGTCTTGGTATCTTGAAGCAAATTATCACAAGTCATCCCCCTTTAGCGTTATTTATTTTTGGCTCTTTACATTTCCATATACATTTTTGGAATGAGCTTACTAATTTCTGTTTTCAAAAATCTTGTCTTGATTTCTATTGGGACTACACTTAATCTGTAGATCAAATTGGGGTTATTGACATTTTCCATTATTGTAACTCTCAATTTGTATTCAGATAAGTCTTCTATAGTTTCGTTCTGTCTTTAACTATATAGCTTTTGTCTCCAACAAGTTGTTTTTATTTTCCTTTTCATTTACTTATTTTCTTATGTCTCCCATTAAGCATTTAAAAAGCTGATTGGAAGTTCTGAACAAGAGGGTTAATTCATTGAGTTTAAATTTCTCTGGTAGAGTGATCGGGTAGGTTATTTGCTGAGAAACTCTGATATACAGTATTTCTAGATATTTACTTCAGATCCTCAGTTTTCTAAATAGAAGACTTTTATTTTCCCTTTGGAGGGTAAAGTTTTATCTACGAGTGTCCTAGGAAGTAAGTGAAGAAAGTTGGGAATCTCAGTGTACTGTCTGCACCCTAAACTCACCTATTTTTGTTTCTGTACTCATACCTTTAACTTTGCCTGTGTTCTCCAGACCAAATGCCCTTTGTTTCACTTTCTACAGTCCTGAATTATTATCATGGGTAGAGTAGAATCAATTGCCTAGAAACATAATGGTATGAGTGGGTTTAGAAATAATCATTTTTACGCAGTTTTCATCAGATCAATATAATTTAGTATTTTCTTTGGCATCCATTTTAGAGTTATTTGGTACTGCCAGTTTCTAGGTCTTTAAATATCCTTCAGTGAAAATCAGGTTATTTCTCAGTTTTTGCCAATTATTGACTTCATATTCAGCTGTATTCTGCTCAGTTGCTTACCATGTATGCATCCCTTTTCTAGCTTCCAAAATTTCATGTATGTTTTCCCTCTTTCTGTTCTCAACTGCCCTTGTGAGTTAATATTTTTAAGTCCCTTACTCTAGTTTTAGTTACATTTAGAAGGAATGAAATTTGGTACCTTTGTTCAGTTAGTCATCTTAATTTGTAATTTGATATCTCTGTTTTCAGGGATGTTCCTAATTCTTACTGAGATGTATTTAACACCCTAGTTATACCAACCTCATGCTTACAAAGACATTTAAATTAGCTATATCCTAATACTGTGTGTTACACATCTTCTATATTATAATGTTCCCTATGCTATTTTTTTTAAAATTTTATTTATTTACTTGAGAGAGAGTGAGAAAGAGACAGCATGAATGAGAGGAAAGGCAGAGGGAGAGGGAGAAGCAGACTTCCCGCTGAACAGGGAGCCTGATGTAGGACTTGATCCCAAGACCCTTGGTTCATGACCTGAGCCAAAGGCAGATGCTTAACCCAATGAGCCACCCAGGCATCCCCAACCCTATGCTATTTTAAAGGGGACAATTTCTGACCTTTTTCTAAAATTTCAGATATTGTCATTTTTGGCTACTATTTACTTTTTAGTTTTTATTTATATTATTAGCATCATTTGGAATGACATATGCTCACCACAAGTATAGCTACCATCTGTCACCATACAATGCCATTACACTATATGACTGCATTTCCTGTGTTGTACCTTTCATCCGCGCGATTTACTCCTTCCATAACTGGAAGCCTGTGTCTACCACCCCCCTTCTCCCATTTTACCTCTGGCATCCATCCATTTGTTCTCTATATTTATAGGTCTGATTCTGCTTTTGTTTGTCTGTTTATTCATTTGTTTTGTTTTTCAGATTCCACATATAAGCGAAATCATATAGTATTTTTCTTTCTCTGTCTGACCTATTTCACTTAGCGCAATACCGTCTAGGTGCGCTGGTATCACAAATGGCAAGATCATGTCCTTTTTTATGGCTGGGTAACAGCCCGTATATACATATATATGTGTATATAGAACCACATCTTCTTCATCTTTTCATCTGTCCACAGACACTAGGTTGCTTCCATTTCTTGGCTATTGTAAATATTGCTTCAATGAATATATGGGTGCATATATCTTTTTGAATTAATGTTTTCATTTTCTTTGGGTAAATACCCAGTAATGGTATTACTGGATCATATGCTATTTCCATTTTTAATTCTTTCTGTAAACTCCATACTGTTTTTCACAGTGACTGCACCAGTTTGCATTCCCACCAGCCCACAAGGGTTCCTCTTCACATTATCAGCCACACTTGTTATTTCTTGTCTTTCTGATTTTAGCCATTCTGAAAGATGTAAGGTGATACCTCATTGATATTTTGACTTGCATTTCCCTAATGATGAGTAATGTTGAGAATCTTTTCATATGTCTGTTGGCCATCTGTATGTCTTCTGTGGAAAATGTTTAAGTTCCTCTGCCTATTTTTTTACTGAATTACCTGAAAAACAGATATTTTTGAAGTAAACCAGCAATTGATTAAATTCTGGTTACTTATATTATTTATACCTAACAAAAGTATATTTATCATTTTGTCCAGCTATAATTGTCTAGTAGTGATACTGTCTTATTAATAAGGCAATTTTATTTTTGTTGTAAATGCAAAAATTGATGTTCTATTTACAGAAGTGAAATCCTTTCACCTTTTCAATCAGTAATTCTCTATCTATATTTCCCCACACCTTCATCTTAGAATCATCAATAGCAGCATTATAGGATCTCTTTTAACATGATGACATAGAGGTCTGAATAGGTGCTATGAACTAAGCCAGGTTGAATGTTGATTTGCTAAGTAGCAGGAACCTTTGATTTTTTCTGTCTTACAGTTCAGGACTTGCTTTCAAAATCAGTTCCTCTAAATCAGTTTTGTAAGAGTTTCATACATATAATTTTGAGTTTCCATTCCTATGGAGAAGGATATGTATAGTATATAAAAAACTTCTGCCTGTCTGAGACAGAACTTACTCACTCAGGAGATTATTCATTCAGATCAATTATTTGCCTACCAAACACTTTTCTGGGTACCGTGGCAATAGTTTTGAAGAGATAACTAATATCCCTGTTTTTCTAATGAGTACCTACTGTTTGTATAGTCAGAAAGTACAGAAGTAACAAATAGGTAAGATAGTTTTCCATGGCAGTAAGAGGTGGGTGTTGTCAGTTTTAGAATGGTCATGAACGTCCTCTCTGAGAAGCAAAAGAAAGACTTGAAGCTGTAGTGGTTTCCATGGAGCACCACTTTGATCCCCCCCCCCCCCAACCGTCTCTCTCAGAAATGAATCATTCATCTCTCAGGTCCTGGGAGCCTTGCCTGATGACAGCCCTCAGCTGAGTCCCTCTCAAGGGAATGTTCACATCTGAAAATGACTGTTTCCCTTAAGATTCTGCCCTTTTCCCACAGCAGCTCTCACCCCAGGACTGGTTGATATAAGACTAGAGGGATTCAGCCACCTTGTCGCAATTCAGGGCCCAATTCCAGAGCTCTTTTTTTATAATTTGGTCAATTTTTTTAGAAGGGGGTGAGGCCTCTGCAACTATATTGTAGTTCAACTTCTCCCTCTGCCTAATGCTGCTTGTTTTACTCCTCCCACATGTTTTGATCACAAGTGCTCCCAGTATACTTTGTGCACATAAATCTCCATCTCAGAGTCAGTGTCCCAGGAAAACTGATATCTGTCAAATTGTGGACCGTTGTTCCATCAGTAAGAAAGTAAAGCACCATTAGAAAACACAGTGAATATAAATGCCCAGAAATGGGAATAAACTTGTCATGGCTAGAGCATGGTGAGGGTTACAGTGCTAGGAGTTGAGATCAGACAGATAGGCAGAACCCAGAAGACAGGGCTGTTCAGGCCAACGTACAGAGTCTGGAATTTATTTTAAATAATAGGAAGTATTTAGATAGTTTTAAGAAAATGAGTATAATGACCAAAAGATAAAAGATCATTTTTCTGTTTGGAGAATGGGTTATATCGAGGGTGTCATGGAGTGTGGAAGTAAAATCAGGAACACTAGTTAGGCAGCTATTACAGAGGTCTAGAAAAAAAAGATGGTATAAGTTGGATTATGACGGTACATTGGGACATAGAGAAAAATGGACATATTCAGGAGGTTTTTGAAAGTAGACCCTATAGAATTTGCTAATGTATTAAATGTGGAGGGTGATAAATGGAGAAAATAAAAGGATGACTTCTAGCTTTTAGTCCTTGCAGTTAGGTGGATGGTGCTACCCTTTATTATAAGGATGGACAGACTGGAAAAGTGTAAACTGGGAAGGGAATAAATTAACAATCTTTTGTAAACATATTATATTGGAGGTACATCTTAGACACTTGGATGTATGAATATGGATTTTAGGGGAAAGGGGCTAGAGTTTCAGTGAATCTCTCTCTTTCACATGTGTGTGTATGTGTGTGTGTGTGTTTCATATATATAATATACATATTATATATATATATATGATTTACTTGTGATTTACTGACTTGATAAGTATTAAGAGAAAGAGAACAGATTTTTCGTATTCTGGCACCAAAACTATATCTCCTATTTTTCCCAAACCAAAGAGACAACTTCACAGTTTTGATAAATCAGATGGAATGCTACCCAGAAATGCAAAATCTTATGAGCACATAAGCACAGGGAGCTTGGCAATAATATATGACAAGGCAAAGTTAAAAAAAGAAAAACAGTCCACCACACATTTACTATTTGCCTAAAATCAGTTTTCTATATCCTTTAGTACAGAATCAATACAGAGTTATATGAAAACTCTAGCAGCAAATATCATACTGAGTTTCAAGCAAATCCAGTATCATGAGATCTGGGCTGATAATGTGAGACTCGTTATTTTTTTTTCCTGGAAAAAAAAAATGAAAAGTTCTCAAAATCTCCATCCATCAGACGAATTTAGAATTGATCTTTGCCTTCTTCCTACCACATTTATTCCATTTAGGAATATGTGAATGATAAAATTTGTGTTAATAACTTCAAGTTGAAAGCAACTAACTTGTGACTAAGACTTAAGTTATAACCACTGGAGCTTAAGACATTTAGATAAATCCCAATCTACAGTGTGAAAATGCACTTATTCATTTCTTCTACAGATGAAGCACAGAAATGAGTATAGTGGCTTTCCCTGCGCTTTTACTGTCTAGAATTTTACTGTCTTAATACATCCAGATTTTTTGTGGTCACTCACATCAGGCTTTGGAATAGACTTAAAGTTAAAATTGCTCAGTCCCTGAGCAATAGTTATAACCCAAGCCCTTCCTCCAGCCTGATTCCAACATATTAGTGGGCTAGGCTACTTCTATGGAGACCTACTGATCTAGGTTTATAGAGACAGATATATAATTACAATAGGGGCGCCTGGGTGGCTCAGTCAATTAAGCATCTGCCTTCAGCTCAGGTCATGATCCAAGGGTCCTGGGCTCGAGTTCCGGCAACAGGTTCTCTGCTCAGCGGGAAGCCTGCTTCTCCCTCTCCATCTGCTTGATGCTCCCTCTGCTTGTGCTTGCTCTTGCTCTCTCTCTCTCTCTCTGACAAATAAATAAAATCTTTAATAAAGAATTACAACAAAGTGTTAAAAGTTCAAGGACATTGTAACCAAAGCCAGTAACATCTCCCATCCCAGCCCACTAAGGAACTCCTGGCATGTCCCTGCCACTCCAATCCTATTATGCAGAAACAAGTTGTAAGTGAGGGTGAGGAACTAAGGAATGTGACAGGGAACTAGAGCATGGAGGCATCTGTGGAGCCATCAGAGATCGAGAATGAAAAGAATGGGAAAGTGGCTAGTTTAAAAAGTGGTTCTGTGAATTGTCAATTGGATCTCCCTCCATATTCTTTGAGAGACCTAAGTAAAGTTTCAAATTCATTTTAATTGCCTCTGATTTATCAATTCTTTGAACGTGACAGCATGTTGACATGGGGCAACCTGGAGCCTTTGGATTCACTCAGCTTACAAGAGCAATGCGTATGGAAGGCGTAGGATGTGGTAAGGAGAAACTGTTGAGAGGAAAAGTCCAAAGGTGCACATCAGGCTTGCAGCATGAGCCGTAGCAGAGGCAAAGAATATAAAGATAGAATCCAGCCTCATTTCTCATGGCTCAAGGCAGACACAGAAAACGAGATGGCAAAATAACAAGTTTCTAAAAACCCAGCAATGATCGGATATTGTTCTTTTAATCTCTCCTTCCCTTTGGAAAGCACAGATGTGAGTGTTATGTGTTCTAAGGATGCTCCAGGCTTACCAAGAAGCAAAGCCACTTAGAGAGTTGGAAAGCAGTGTTGCCAAATGTAGGTGAGACTAACCTCTGTATATCTGACTGCCCCGATGCTTTAACTAAAACATTTGTAAGCCTGACAGGATAAAGGAAGATTTTATTTTTCCTTTGGAGAAATAACCACTCTATGTAAAATACCAAAGTCTTTTCTTGGTCGCACTGGTGAAGTAAGAAGAAGCTCAAGTTCTGTCTCTAGAGGAGGCTAAAACTGCTAAAATAGGATCCCGGGCATCTGTCCCAGCTGCATTTTATGGCACTAGGAAACTAAAAAAATCCTCTTCCTGCTCTCCTTAGCTCATTTCACCCACCCTGAGCCTTTCTGAAAGCCAGTCCTTTCTACTTTTGTCCAATAACATTTCTTTATGCTCAGCTGACAAATTCAGACCATTTTTTCCCTCCTTGGGATTTTTTGCTGCAGGTTCCCTATAGTTTTAAAATTACATTCTTCTAACCCACATTTATCTTTCATTTTCTTAAGACAACATTTATTCACACTTTAATCCACACACATTTAGCCAAACCAAAAACTTTGCCTCTCTCTTTTATTGTACTTTTTCAGTAGTAATGGAGATTTAACCTGCTAAGTATCTCAGATTCATCCCTGGCTACCGCTGCCTTGGCTTAAGCCTTCACTACGTCCAGTCTGCAGAGCTGCCACGCATTACTGAGTGTCGTGTCACTGCCCAGATTAAAATCCTGTACCGCTCCTCCCCCATCCTACAGGATAAAATCTCAGCTCTTAAACACAGCAGCAGATAAGGCGGTTGGGGCCTGGTTGCTGTTGATTGTCCCTGCATCTTCTCCCTCTTGCGCACATAGTCTTCCTGTGAGTCAGTAATGCTGAGCCTCTGGAAATTTTCCAGATGCACCAGACTCCTTTCTAGGTGCCCATATGCTATTGCATGGGTTCTTCCCACCGCCCTAGAGGCCTGACTTCAACTGTCTGCCTTCACATCCCAGTTTGAAACTGCTCCCAATTACCCAGTTTTCCTCTTGAACTTCTCTCACCCCTCGCCTACTCTTCTGCTATAGCACTTGTCACCCAGCCTTGTCGTGATGTGGTTGTGAACCTGAGTACTTAGTATGCTCTGACCTCCTTCACGGCACAAACGTCCTGGTGGTGGCATATTTGTAGAATGAGTAAATAAATGAAGATGAAAAGGGATCACTTAGAACATGGATAGGCAGTGGGATCACAGGCCCAAAGCCTCAGGTTGCTGTCCTCAGAGATGATCAGTGACATGTGAGAGCGATAGCTTAAGGTTGCCCTGTGCCTGTCAGCAACAAAATCTAGGCAGACAGTCTCTGACATGAAGTTCTGTTTGCCTCTTTTTCAAGTCTGCTAGATCATTTTTACAGACTCTTTTTCCTTGCTCATATTTTCAGGGCACTTTTTTGTGTGTGCGTGTATGTGTATTTGTAAAAAGGTGCTTTTATTGTAGCACATGGACAGGACCCATGGGCAGAAAAAGCTGCACTGGGATAGTGAGAAGTAGCTAATTATATACTTTTTAGTTAGTGGTGGCGAGGGATAACTTAAGTCTCTGAGGAATATGTGCATGTTAAAAGGAAGGAGGACTAGCTATTGTTAGGATATTGTTAGTCTTTAATGAAACATCAGCAGTAAGGCAACCAAGAGTTTAAAAGCTAGTAATAAAAACTATATCTGATCTCTTGTACCTGCTGCAGCAATCAGGATAGAAGCTTTCAGTCACCGGGATTGGATAGTCTTTTAGGCTAAACCACTCCCAGGATTCCCTTTCACTTTGTTTTTGGCTTCTGTTGATTCTTTACTTTCTTGCCATCTCAGCAACTATTTAACATGATGGTTGTTTATGTATTATTAAAAGCATATTATTTAGGGCTGCCTGGGTGGCTCAGTCAGTTAAGTGACCAACTCTTGATTTCAGCGCAGGGTCATAAGATCGAGCCCCATGTTGGACTCCTCATAAGATCGAGGGTCATAAGATCGAGGGTCATAAGATCGAGGGTCATAAGATCCAGCCCCAAGCCCCGTGTTGGGTTTCTTACTCAGCAGGGAGTCAGCTTGAGATTCTCTCCCTCTCCATCTGCCCCTCCCTCTTGTGTGCACTCTCTCTCTCTTTCTCAAATAAATGAATCTTGAAAAGAAAAAAGCATATTTAGTTTTTGTAGTCATTTCATTTGGAGAATCCTTAGAATATCTAAACAACAAGCTTGCCTTCCAGTTATCCCTATAACAGACCCAGAATTTCCTGGTCATGGGATGGACACATGATACAGGCTGTGGCAATCTTAGTCTCCCAATTTCTCCAGCCCCAGGCTTGGTTCAGGCAGAGCATGTGCTCCAAGCAGAGACAGTCAGAGACCTTCCCCCAGATTCTTCTAACCAGAGCCAATAGGGAAGGAGGATTGTTTTCCTCTCCTTGGTTTTCTGCTGTGAGGATGTGGGAAACCAGAATTTTCAGCACTCATTTATCCCCCTGCCATGGGGCAAAAGCCTGTTTGCTGTGGGAGAGGTTAAAGGCAAGCAGAGATCACCAAAAATTATAGATGGGTGGGAAAGGGGCGATAGAAGGGCCCCTGGGTGGCTCATTTGTTAAGTGGCTGCCTTTGGCTCTGGTCAGGATCCCAGAGTCCTGGGATGGAGCCCTGGATCAGGCTGCCTGCTCTGCGGGAAGCCTACTTTTCCTTCTTCAACTCCCTCTGCTTGTGTTTCCTCTCTCACTGTGTCTCTCTGTCAAATAAATAAATAAAATCTTAAAAAAGAAAGAAAGAAAGAAGAAAGAAAGAAAGAAAGAAAGAAAGAAAGAGAAAGAAAGAAAGAAAGAAAGAAAGAAAGAAAGAAAGAAAGGAAGAAAGAAAGAAAGAAAGAAAGAAATAGAGAAAAAAGAGATACTTCGGAAGTATCAGGTTTCTAGTTCTAATTGCTGAGACACTGGGAGCTGCATGAGTTGCTATATCCCTTCCTTTGATTCTATCATAAATCCCAATATCCTCCTAGTAAATTCCTTTGTATGCTTAATTTAGTATCAGTCGGATTTCTAGTACTTTAAGCCTATTCCTCCTAATAAACTATCTTTTTCTTGGTTTTGAATATATGTGATATTGTAAACACTCAATGTTTTCACTGATATCCAGAATCTCTGTTGTTGTTATTTTGTTTTGCCTTGGTTTTTCCTGAAGACCACTGTCTCTTTCAAATGAAATTCTGCCTGGCCACAGTGCCATAGCCTTACAGCTTGGGAATGTGGTCTCCTTTGGCATAGCCAAAGATGACATGGGAGTTATTGATTCATCCTGGTCTAAAACAGCACCGTGCTTTTTTTTTTTTTAAGATTTTATTTTTAATTCAACTCTATACCCAGTTTGGGGCTCAGACTTAAAACCCCAAATTCAAGAGTCACATGGTCTATCAACTGAGCCAGCCATGTGCCCAGAACCCAGTCAGGGTCTAGTCAGAGACCACACAATAATTAAATAGAAAAAATGTATTTTTTTAAGATTTTACTTATTTATTAGAGACAGAGAGAGAGAGCACGAGCAGGGAGGGATGGAATGGGCAGAGGGAGAGGGAGAAGCAGACTCCCTGCTGAGCAGGGAGCCCGATATGGGACTCAATCCTGGGACTTGATCCTGCGACCCGGGGATCATAATCTGAGCCCAATGCAGACACTTAACCAGCTGGGCCACCCAGGTGCCCTAAATAGAAACATTTTAATAAAGAAAATTGTTGACTTGTAACAGGAGATTGTAGTAACAAGGACTACTAAGGGATTAAGAGAACTTTATTATACAGCTGTAACAGATATAAGGATTAAAGACGAATGCAAGACCTCAAACCATGAAACTCCTGTAAGAAAAGATAGGGGAAAAGCTCCTTGCCTTTGGTATTACAGTGATTTTTTAGATTTAGCCCCATAGGCGAAGGCCATGAAAACAAAAATAAATAAGCAGAACTAATCAAATTTAAAAGCTTCTTCATAGCAAAAGATACCATTAACAAAATAAACTGTCTCAAAAAGACACATGCACCTCCATACTCATTGCAGCATTATTTACAATAGACAATACATGGAAACAGGCTAAGTGTCCATTGATGGATGAATGGATGGATAAAGAAAATGTGGTATCTATAAACAATGAAATATTATTCAGCCAGAAAAAAAAAAAAAAAAGAATGAATGAATGAAAAGAAATCCTGCCATTTGCTATTACAGGATGGACCCTGAGGGCATTATGCTAAGTGATATAAGTCAGATTGAGAAAGACAAATACTGTATGATCTCACTTACAATGTGAAATCTAAAAAAAAAAAAAAAAAAAAGGTGATCAGATTTGTGGTTGTGAAAGGTGAAGGGGAGGCGTGGAGGGATTGGATCAAGGTGGTCAAAAGCTACAAATTTCCATTTGCAAGTAGGAGGGATGTCATGTATGACATGATGAAAGTAAATCCTAGGAGTTATCAACACATGGAAAAAAATTTTTTTTTCTTTCTCTCTCTTTTTTTGTATCTATATGAGGTAATAATGTTAACTACGTTTATTGTGAGAATGATTTTGCAATATAGTCATATACTATATACCTTAAACTAATGTCAACTATATGTCAATTATATCTCAATAAAATTGGGAAAAAAAGAATAGTTAAAAAGTTTTTTTTTAAGGCTCAGGGAGACTTGAGACTATTTTAAAACTTTCTTTTTGCAGTTTCGATATACACACACACACAGACACAGCTCAGGAATGAAAAACAGATTTTTTTTTTTAAACCCATCCAATCAAAATAAAATTCTGAACTGCAACAAAGTGTATGTCTAAGATGCCTTTTACTAAGAAAGTGTATCCCAAGAAAATGTGACTATTACCAAATTGAGAGGAACTGGAAGGCCCACAGAATAAGGCAAGCAAATCAATACTGGCCCAAGAAATAATGCCAGGTGTGATTTGCAAGAGGGGTGCAGGGCTCCCCATGAGCATCCCTGGGAGAATGACTGGCTTGATCATCATGATGGAAAAGGGTTTAAATGGAAAAAGAAAAGAACCACTGAACAATTCATGAGTGAAACAATTTGACCATCAGTCTAGAAGGTGTTGGCTCTGTGAAATTGCATTTGGGTGAGGAATAGGGTTTTGCATAAGTCTAGTAACCCATTCTGCATTAGTGTTATTATTTTACATAAACTACCTTACAAGAGAACGCACTTCTAATTCATGTAGAGAAAGGAAAAGGAACAGTAGAGCTGATGGTCCTAAACAAAAACCCAAAATTTCAATTACTTTCAATCAATGATTCTCAACTAGGGATGATTTTACTCCTCTGGGAATTAATGGAAATGTCCTGAGGCATTTTTGGTTATCACAACTGGACGAGGAGTGATAGTGGCATCTAGTGGGTAGAGGCCAGAGATGTAGCTAAATATCCAACAATGTGCAGAACAACTGCAACAACACAGCATTATCTGGACCCGGATGTCAATAATGCCAGGCTTGAGAAACACTGCTTTAGATAACATATTTGAGCAAGCGGTTATTTATTTACTTTTCCTGATACTTTATATGGCTTAGGCTAATTGCATTGGAACCCAACTGCTTAAGCTTGGGAGAGAAATGAATTATATATTTCACGCCATCCTTCAAATCTGTGGGAGAGCAAATTGTCCCATAATAGAATTTTACTGCATTAAGCTTTGTTGCAACCCATAAAGGCTAACTAATTGATACTGTGTGTGTGTGTGTGTGTGTGTGTGTGTGTGTAAGAGAGAGGGAGAGGGGAAGGGATGGAGGGAGGTTTTTGAGGTTAATAATATGAAAATATTGCATGAAAAATAATTTGAGGTTTCATAATTTGTTGTGGATAAGTTATGGCTTGGGTGGTAAACCTACTGATAATTTTGGTTTGATTGTCTTAACATTTCTTAGAGCTCATGAGAGATCAGGATAATAGTACTAGGAAAGGCCAAAATTAATAAAGTTCATTCATTGAAGTACAGATCTTTGATTTTTGTTTTTGTTTTTGTTTTTTGTTTTTTGTTTTTTTTCAAGTATGGAACTAGGATTCCCGCCCTCCTCCATACTGTGTGTGTCTGCGTGTGTGTGTGTGTGTGTGGT